>NC_056733.1:1644909571-1644924571 GCF_019279795.1 Protopterus annectens
GACTTGCTCAGGATTAACTCTAACCTGCAGAACTTGTTTAACTTGCTTACTTATGTAATCTCTGTAAATAGTCTGTTTGCAATATGTAATGCTGGTATTATGTAATGCTGTATCTGCTTACCCTTGGAGCTTTTCTCCCTGGGCCTCCGCTGAAAATGGACATGCATCCAGTCAGACTATCCCGGACAACAAATGCAAAATGAAATAAATAAATAAAATAAAAATTTGAAGGGGAAACATTTCAGCAAATTTCAGGTGTGGCAATGGGGGCCAAGTGTGCCCCTGGATTTGCTAACCTAGTCCTTCTACGCTGGGAGGAAGAGTTTGTATTTGGTTCATCATACTATGACAAAAGTGTTCTTTATAATCGATTTTTAGATGATATACTAATACTTTGGAAGGGCAATGAGGATGAAGCTATGTCCTTTGCTGAATATTTAAATAGCACTACAACCTTTTTTAGATTTACTAGCAAGTGGGACGAAAAAGAGATAGATTTTTTGGACATCAAATTGACCAAATCTGCCAACACTTTACATGGCAACATTTTTAGGAAGGCATCCTATAGCAATTCCTTGCTATGTTATAATAGTTGTCACCCCCCACATCAAAAAAAGAGAAATAGTGAAGGGCCAAATGGTAAGACTTTCAAAACTTGTAAGTGATGATATTTGCATCAAAGAAGTCTATACCCTTATTGGTTTCTTTTTAGACAGGGGATATCCCCTTAAGATGTTGTTAAAAATCAGGAATGAAGTCTTGGAGAAAAGACGGCGTATATACAAACCCATTTTAAGGGGCAATGACACTAATAGGTTCATAGGTAGGTACTAGGCTATTGGCCCTAGGGCCTATATAAGCCTAGCCAAAGGTACCCTGGCTTTCGCCACCCAAGAAAAATATTTTCTTGTGCCACTCTCGAGCAGAGCCACAGAAGTGATCCCTGGGGTGAATTTCCTATCTCCCATCCAATCATCAAGATTTTACTTGAACAGTGCTAATGAGGAGCTTTGTTTGATATAGATAGGTAGTTTGTTCCAGAGTATGGGAAGTCTCTGGGACATTAATCTATCCCTCCAGCATGTTCTGTTTATTGTGGTGATGAGGTTTAGGTCCCTAGAGCGTGTAGCTCATCGGGATTGGGATTTCTTTAAGTGGAGCATGTCTAAAAGCTCTGGGTTTGACATAGCTTTGTTTGTTAGGCAGAGATCGCCTCTAAGTAGGCGATATGCAATGGAGTAAAGCTGCAGTTTTTTGAGACGGTCTGCATAGGCCATCTCTTTGAGGCCACTAATCCTCTTTGTGAGGTATTTCTGTGGCCTTTCCAGTTGTTGTAGATGTCTTGTGAGGTACATACCAAAAGGGGCATTGTCCTCTATAATGGGTCTAATGAGTGACGAATAGAGGGGAACAATGACCTCTTTTTTCCTGGATGATAAACCTTTTGTGATGAGGTGTGCCACATAGAAGGATTTCCTGACTACTGTGGTGATGTGATTATCAAAGGAGAGACTACTGTCCACCTGTGTCCCAAGGTCTCTTATCACACTTTTGGTGTTAAGTAGACTACCACCTATGTGGTGTTCATGGGTACTGAGTTTTTACCAAAAGGAATGACAATGCACTTTTTGGCATTGAGCTTGAGGCCATGGCTTTGACACCAGGCATCTGTCTCAGCAAGGCCCTTTTGTAGGATGTCCACATCTTTTGGAGTTTGGATTATGGCTCCTAATTTGCAGTCATCTGCGAACTTCGTTAGCCAAAGACTTTCTGTGTTGGCCTGTACTTCAGAGAAGTAGATACCAAACAGGAGAGGACCCAGGACTGAACCCTGTGGTACTCCACTTGTCACTGGTCTGAAGCTGCATTTGGAGTCTGCTCCTTTCACAGTGTGGGTTCTGTCAGTGAGCCAATTGGCAACCCATCTTGTGACATAGGGATTTATACCTAGTTTAGTGAGTTTATCTATAATTCCAGAGTGGGGGATGGTGTCAAAAGCCTTGGTGAGATCTAGATAGGCTATGTGAACCACCTTACCCTCATCTACGGCTTTGGTGACTGCTTCAAAGAAGTCTATCAGGTTTAGGAGACATGATCTGCCTTTTACAAACCCGAACTGGGTGGGGTCCTGAGTTTGGAGGTTACCAATGTCATTGTTTATAAGTTCCATGATGATATGCTCCATAGCCTTGCAGACCATGCTGGTTAGGCTAATTGGGCGGTAGTTTCCAGGGTCTGTGGTGGCTCCCCCTTTGTGGAGTGGGATAACTGTCGCTGTGCACCATTCAGTGGGTACATAGCCTGAGGTGAGGCTATGATTGCACATAGCCTGAGGTGAGGCTATGATTGAACATGGTACTTAGGTGGGGTGCCAGTTTGTTCTGTAGTTCACGTAGAACACAGCCTGGGATGTCATCAGGTCCCATGGATGCTGTGTTCTTGGCTTTGGAGAGTGTGTTTTTTACCTCTGCAGCCATGATTACAGGAACTTTGCATTCTTCTGGTATAGAGATGGGCCCTTTAGGGAATGACATGTAAAGTTAGCACTGAACCTATCTATCAGGATGTTGGCAATATCCGTTGGTTCTGTATATTTAGTGCCATTGTGCTGTAACTCAGAGAAGATCTGAGTTTTGCCATTGAGATTCTTGACATAGCTATAGAATGCTTTGTGGTTGTCTTTAGAATCAGTGGTGATTTTGTTTTCATAACTAGCTTTGAAGGATTTTATGAGGGATCTCAGCTTCTTATAGGTTCATAGGTTCATAGGTTTATACTAGGCTATCTGCCCTAAGGCATTTATAAGCCTAGCCCAAATTTTTGTGGCTTACGCCACCCCTTATATGAAAAAATACTGTGCCCATTAGTTTGTTGTGCCTCTGTCCAGCAGTGACACAGAGATGATTCCCGGGGTAAACCTACGATCTCCCATCCACAGGTCTAGATTTCTCTTGAACAGAGTCAGCGAGGTGCTCTGCCTCACATGGACCGGGATTTTATTCCACAGCATAGGGAGTCTCTGAGTGATAAATCTATCCCTCCAGCACGTCCTATTTATATCCGTGCTAAGGTTTAAGTCGCTTGCTCTAGTGGTTTTGGTGGATTTGGATTTTTGAGGTGGAGCATGTCCATTAATTCCGGGTTGGACATGGCCTTGTATGTCAGGCACATGTCACCTCTGAGCAGATGGTATGCGACTGAATAGAGCTGGAGTTTCTTCAATCTGGCAGCATATGACAGATTTTGGAGTCCCTTTATCCTTTTGGTGAGGAACTTTTGGGGTCTCTCCAATTGCTGCAGATGTCGGGTGAGATACATCCCGAATGGGGCATTGTACTCGATCATTGGTCTGATAATGAAGAGTACAGGGAACAATGACCTCACTAGATCTGGATGTGAATCCTTCATGATCAGGTGGGCAATGTAGAAGGTCTTTCTAACCACTTTAGCAACGTGAACTGTCAACCTGGGTCCCCAGGTCCCTGATAACCTCTTCTGTGCTTAGTGGATTGCCACCTATATGGTAGCTTGGGGTTACCTTGTTTTTCCCGAAGGGTATGACTATACATTTTTGGCGTTTAACTTCAGGCCATGGCTCTGGCACCAGCTATCTGTTTCTGTGAGTCCCTTCTGAAGGATATCCGTGTCCGATGCACTTTCCACTATGGCGCCCAGTTTGCAGTCGTCTACAAACTTTGTCAGCCAAAGTCCTCCCATGTTGGCCTGTACTTCTGAGAAGTAGATGCCAAACAATAGGGGACCAAGGACTGAGCCCTGTGGGACACCACTTGTGACCAGCTTGGAGTCTGACACAGCGCCAGCAACTCTAACCCTGTGGGTTCTGTCCTTAAGCCAGTTTGCAACCCATCTTGTGACATATGGGTTTACATTTAAGCTGGTAAGTTTTTCTACAATACCCGAGTGGGGTATTGTGTCGAAAGCCTTTGCAAGGTCAAGGTAGGCTGTATGGACTGCCTTTCCTCATCAGTGGCCGTGGTGACTGTTTCGAAGAAGTCAACCAAGTTCAAAAGGCATGATCTTCCCTTGAGAAAGCCAAACTGGGTCGGGTCCAATGTCTGCAAGTCCCCTATATCTTTGTTTATGAGCTCCATTATGATCCTCTCCATAGCTTTGCAGACTAGACTTGTTAAGCTTATGGGGCGGTAATTACCAGGGTCCGTGAGGCGCCGCCTCTGTGGAGTGGGACCACAGTTGCCGTACGCCACTCCTTGGGCACGTATCCTGTGGTAAGGCTGAGATTAAACAGCTGCCTTATGTGCGGGTTTAATTCCTCATTTAGCTCGTGTAGCACACAGCCGGGGACACCATCCGGTCCCATTGATGCTGTGTTTTTAGCTTTAGAGAGCAGCTTTCACCTGCGCATTTGAGATGTCCGGGAGGCTACACTCGGCTGGGATAGTTATCTCTCCTTTAGGGGAGAGGGGTGAAGTTTGCACTGAACCTGTCTGCCAGTATGTTGGCAATGTCTGTGGGTTCAGTGATTTTTGTATCATTTTGGACTAATTCTGAGCATATCTGGGAGTTTCCACCCAGGTTCCTAACATAGCTGAAAAAGGCCTTATGATTGTCCTTTGAATCCATGGCAATTTTTCTCTCAAAATTGGCCTTAGTTGATTTTATGAGTGCTCGTATTTTTTACTAATAATGATCAGGGGTGACTTCCCTTTTATGGATTTTGTTCTATCATGTAATAGCTTTCTCCTCTTATTGTAAAGTTTGTTAATGGCTGGGGTCCACCAGACTGGACGTTTGCCCTTTGTGGAAAGAGTCTTGGTTTTATTTGGGATTGCCTGATCCATGCAGTCCTGGAGGTGTTCATAGAAGGCATTTGTAAGGGCTTCCGCAGCTTGGGTTGTGGTTTCCTCTGGCTCAGGGGCCTTGAAGGATACCACACCAGTCTTGAGTAGTGTGAAGTTTGCTTTAGAGAAGTTCTTCACTATGGTCTTTTTTGTTTGGGGTGGGGGCGGGATGTGGATTTCCAGTGAGATTAGTTTATGATCAGATCTCACCAATGAGGGATATACTTCCAGTGTGGAGCATTTTGTCCCCATGTTTGTGACAATGAGATCTAGTATATTTTCTCCTCTCGTGGGAACAGTGACTAGCTGTTCCATGGCATTTGAATTTATGAACTCCAGGAACCATTGGGCTAGAAAGTTAGGGCTTGAGTAACGTTCCCTGTCTATATTCAGGTAGTTGAAGTCACCCAATATGATGGTGTTTGGAGATACATTTATACCCTCCAGTGTCTTCAGGAAGGCTGTGTGGGGTTCCTGAGTTTGAGAGGGTGGCCTGTAGCATGCTACAATTTGTAGAGCAGTTTTGCCTATGGTTAGTTGCACCTGGATGGTTTCCGAAGCTTCGTGCATTGCCACCAACCTGGAGGTGTGGGTATCCTTTATGAATATGGATACACCCCCTCCTTTTGTGGTGTGGTCCGGGTTTTGGGGCCGGAACACATGATATGAGGTAAAACCTAATAGTGCCAGTGTGCTCTCAGGAGCCTTGAACCAGGTTTCAGTTACAGCACAGACATCGATGTTTTCCATACCTAGAAGGGCCTCGAGTGCGTGCATTTTGAGATTTAGACTTCTGGTATTGAGCAGCATTACCCTCAGTTTCTTCCCATTTTTGTTTTCTAGGGTGGTAGGTTTCGAATTTGAGCCTTGCCTAAAAAAGGCACTATGGGGGTGGCAAGAGCCTTAGCCAATATCCGGAATCCCAGGGGTGACAGGTTGCTGACCAGGGAGTTTCTCCAATCATGGGATTCTACTCTTTCTTCTGTTGTAGAGTTTGTTTATGGCAGGGGACCACCAGATTGGCTTCCTTTTTTGGAGGATAGCATCTTGGTTCTGTTAGGGATTGCATGATCCATGCACTCATGTAACTGCTTATAAAGTGCATTTGTGTAGGATTCAGCAGTCATACCTCTATTGTCCGTCAGCATGGGTGTCGTGAAGTTTGCCACTTCTGTCTTAAGAAGCATGAAGTTGGCTTTGGAGAAATGTTTTACTGTGGTTTCCTTAATGGGGGGTGAGGGAGGGATGTGGATGTCTAGGGTGATTAGCTTATGGTCGGATCTGACCAACGAGGAATTGACCTCTGGTGTGGAGCACCGGTTGCCCATGTTGGTAATAACCAGGTCTAGGATATTGCTGCCCCTGGTGGGGGTGTGGATTTGGTATTGAAATATAACAGTCAAACTGGTAGTGTTGTTGATGTGGTGAAAAAAGTGTGGGCCACAGTATTTAATGAAACTATGAAACACAAAATGGGGAACATTCCCAAAATAGTAAAATCTAGGGGAAGAAACATTAATGACATTTTGGAGGGACATAGAACTATTCACAAGTGTTCTAGGATGTACAAATGTGGAACCTGTAAATTTTGCAGGTTCATCAATGATGGACCTTATGTACTGGTGTCCAGTTACATGAAGACTTTGAGGTGCCCAGGTAGGTGTAGCTGCAGCACACAACAGTTGGTATATATTGCCACTTGTGTCAGTTGCAACGCATTCTACGTGGGCAAAACTGTCCGCAGGTTAAAAGATAAGATTGCAGAACACCTGAGGGCCATAAAAAGTAAGGACACACATAATGCATTATATATGCACAGTACACACTGTGTTGATTTCAAGAAATGTATTTTCTTTGTTACTGACAGGGTGACACACCTCGAGAAGGGTGGGGATGAAAGGTTGAAGGTAGAATTATTAGAATACAAATGGCAAATAATCTTGGATGCTACAAACCCATCGGGTTTGAATGAATATATTTCTCTAAAACCTGTTTTGAAAGACAGGGCCAACAGAATATAATGTAAATAGTGGGTTATAGTTACTTTTTAACTTTTTTAACTTTTTTATTTTCCATTTGAATGTTTATGTGGATGTTTGAATATAAGTACACGTTAGATAAGATATCCTTCACAATATTAGCTTGGACAACACGGCTTTCATGTTATTGTGCATGGACAAATTCAATGTTCACATTCATCCATTTATTTATTTAAATTAATGTATATTTTATTGTTTCCTATTGAATGTTGATGTAATTGGCTGCATATTTAATGTATGGAGTTTTTGATTTTCATTTACTCTGATGATGCCATGTGTAATGGTGAAAGCGCTAAGTAAGTTAAGTCATATGATTTGCGTTACGTTTTCCGAATAAACCTTCTTCCTTGTGTTTCGGACATGTTTCTTTATTTGTTTTTAAGGTTAGCACTGAACCTATCTGCCAGGTTGTTGGCAATATCAGTTGTTTCTGTATATTTAGTGCCATTGTGCTGTAATTCAGAGCAGATCTGAGTGTTGCCATTGAGATTCTTGACATAGCTATAGAATGCTTGTGGTTGTCTTTAGAAACAGTGGCGATTTTGTTTTTGTAACCAGCTTTGGAGGATTTTATGAGGGATCTCAGCTTCTTACTGAGGCTGTCCAGGGAATTCCTCCAATCATGGGATTTTACTCTTTTTTGCAACGGTTACTTTCTTCTGTTGTAGAGTTTGTTTATGGCAGGGGACCAGCAGACTGGCTTTCTTTTTTTGGAGGATAGCATCTTGGTTCTGTTAGGGATTGCATGATCCATGCATTCATGTAAGTGCTTATAAAATTCATTTGTGTAGGATTCAGCAGTCAAACCTCTATTGCCCGTGAGCATGGGTGTCGTGAAGTTTGCCACTTCTGTCTTAAGAAGCATGAAGTTGGCTTTGGAGAAATTTTTTACGGTGGTTTCCCTAATGGGGGTTGGGATCTGGATGTCTAGGGTGATTAGCTTGTTGTCGGATCTGACCAACGAGGAATTGACCTCTGGTGTGGAACCGGTTGCCCATGTTGGTAATGACCAGGTCTAGGATATTGCTGCCCCTGGTGGGGGTCTGGATAAGTTGATCCAAGGCATTGGAATTTATGAATTCTAGAAAATGTTGAGCACAAGAGTTGGTACATGAGTAGTTTTCCCAGTTAATGATGGGGTAGTTGAAATCGCCCATTATTACAGTGTTAGGTTGTACCCTAATATTTTTCAGTGTATCAAGAAATGAGGAGTAGGAATCCTGGGGCATGGTGAGGGGATCTGTAGCAAGCTAGAATTTGGATTGTGGTCTTGCCCAGAATTAGTTGCACTTGGATAATCTTGGATGCATTATGCTAAACAACTAGCTGGAGGTGTGGATATCCTTAATGAATATGGACTCGCCTCCACCTTTAGTATTTCGGTCAGGGTTAGGTGGCCGAAAGGTTTGGTATGAATTATAGCCTGGTAATGCAGAGGTGCTCTCTGGAGCCTTAAACCAGGTCTCTGTCACTGCACAAATGTCGATGTTCTCCATTTTAAGGAGTGCCTTGAGTGAGTGCATTTTGAGGTTTAGACTTCTAGTAGTGAGTAGCATTACCCTCAGATTTTGCTTGCTTGTACCTGTTATGGTGGTGAATTTGTCATTTGAACCTTCCTAAAAAAGGCACTATAGGGGTGGCAAGAGCCTTAGCCAGTATCCGGAATCCCAAGGGTGACAGGTGCAGGCCATCTCTGGCAAAGCATCATGGTTTGTAGATCATGTCATCCCAGGCAGATAGACACTGGATCCCCTTAGAATGATACCAGAATTTTAGCCAATTGTTGAAGTCAGTCATTTTGTCCTTGTACTGTGGTATCATTCTGGATGATGGCAGGATGCTACTCAGGCCTAGGGTCATACCTGCCTGGGCTACAAGACTGGACAGCTCCTCCATGTCTCTTTTCATGTAGTCCAGGGAGGTATGTCTCAGGTCCTTCACACCAACATGGACAATAACAGAGTCATATTTGTACTTGTTGTGGAATGACCTGATGGCGTGCATTATGTGGCAGATCCTGTCACCTGACAGGCAGCTAACAGTAATTTTCTCCTTGTTTAGCCTGGTGAGTGGAACATCAGTGTGCCTGACTAGAGTGCTGGGTACGTTGTTATGCCTTATAGGCTGTGGTTGATTGGGCTATGTGTCATTTGGGTTGTGTTGGGGGTGGAGGGTGCTTGCATTTCTGCTTTGGAGGTCCCTGTTGCTTGGATAGATTTTTATTGATATCCTTTGTAAATGTAGGTGTGTGTTTTGTGTTTCTGTGTGTGTGTTTTGGTGGTGTAAGTTATGAGGCATGATGTGATGAGTGTGGTGTGGTGCAAGTGTTTACCTTCTCCTCTTGACTGATTAGTCCAGTCTTGGGTGAAGAGAGCTTTGCTTCCAATTTGGCTATATAAGTGCATCTCTCACAGGTTGTAGTGTTGGGTGGTAGGAGGAGAGAGTTGTCTGTGTACATGAGGCAATTGCTGCATTGCCCCAAGATGCCCAGATTCATCAGATAGACAAGAGAAACCACCGGGAGCTGATTCTTAGACATGTCTGGATAGGTGCTTATTTATTAAATACTAAAAACTGTTTTCCTCTAGACAAGTGAGGAAAGTTGAGTGCTGTAGTAATTTGTAGCTGATTTAGTGCTTAGAATGAGTTCTGAACAGGTGCTGAGCTCAAAGAAACAGATCTGAGTGCTGAAACTAAAAAAACTGGCTAGTTCTAAGAAACAAAATTAAGGTAGAAGGCTTCCCTCCAACACAGAAAGGCTTGGGGGCTCAGAAGCTTACAAACAGTCCTGGATACACCAAATCTGCATCTGGACTAGACGACTTACAGGAAAGGCAGGAAACAAGCTTAGAATTTTTTTTTTTTTTGTAAAGTGGAAAGGAGAAAGGAGGATAAGAAACTAAGTGGGTTGGCCTTCTCAAATGTTCTCCCTGGATTAGATAGAATGAGGTAATGACACTAGACTGGGAGGAGTGTCCCAGATCAAATTTACAGTAGGGTGGGTAACTGCAAAGCCACCAAGTATAAGAACATGATACCAATAGGGAGGGAGGCATGAACAACACTGGAACAACCCTGGTTGGGAGAATCACTGGAATTTTTCCAGACATGGTCAGAGAATGGCAAGAGAAAGAATTGAGTTTTTCTGCATCTTTTAGTTTTGTGGAGTCCTTGGAGAATACAGGCCCAAGTTTGGTACACAACACCACAGGTTCAAATGAAATGAGTATTTATTCTGATGAAATCCCTGGTCAGGGGATGAAAGCGCTCAATCCGGTGGTTTTCCAGTTTTTCTATTAAAGTGGATTTTATTGCTGAATTCTTTGGTTGCTGCTATTTGTGTTCAACTACACAAGAAAACCTTTTCGAGATTTTCTGACTGCTGACAGTATGTGTTTTGTACTAATATTTATGATATACATAGGGGGGCAGACAATAATGCTCTGGCTAAACACGTGGCCAAGTATATTAGTACACATACATTTAGATTTATGGTTATAAAACAGTTAGAAGTAATGAAAGGAGAGGGGATGTTGCCAATAGGACAGAAGTGGCTAAATTAGAATGGATAATGAGGATGAGAGCTACAATGGGAAAGGGGCTCAATGATAAGGCTTCTAAAAAGCCAGTTTTATAGGCAAGGAACTTAGTAAGATGACAATTTGTTCCTATGTTTTTAAATTTTAATTGCCTTGTTTATGGTTTTAATTGACTGTTAATTACACAAGAGTTTTTATTGGTTGGGATACCTTTTAAATACTAAAGTAAAGAGATGTGTTGTCTGATGAAGTGGCAAAATTTGTCGCGAAAGCGCTCACCATTAAAGTTTCTTTTATCTGGATACTGTCTGTGGTTTGGTTCTACTATATTTTTCAGTACATATTATATATATATATATATATATATATATATATATATATATATATATATATATATATATATATATATATATATATATATATATATATATATATATATATATACGGTTCCCTATCAGAAGCCTGAAACACTATAAGCTTGAAAATCAAAATCCTGAAACCAAAAGCCTGAAAATTCAAATTCCCGAAAACTCAAAATCCTGAAAACACAAATAATGCTAATATGTCACTATAAAGACACTAATATTTACCGACTGACCCTGACCCTAACCCTAACCCTAAGGTCCGTCACTATCGCACACTCACCTGACCCTAACCCTAACTCACTTAAACCACCCCTAACCCCAAAATTTGTCACTATTGCATACATGCCTAACCTGCGCCCTAACCCTAACTCACTTAAACCGCCCCTAACCCTAACATAAAACCAACCGCACACTTACCTGAACCCAATGCATGACCTAACACCACAGGGCTAACAATAGCAAAGCCACAATGATGTCAGTATGTCCATTTTGTGTTTTCAGGATTTTGAGTTTCAGGATTTTGGGTTTTCGGGATTTTGAATTTTCAGGCTTTTGGTTTCAGGATTTTGATTTTCAAGCTTATAGTGTTTCAGGCTTCTGATAGGGAACCATATATACACACACAGATATATATTTTTGTTTTGGTAACATGTGACTACTGTGCTATGCCAGTGATGAATTCTCAAATTTAGAGGTGACATTCACTGAAAGTTCTTTGGTTAGAAACTACAGTCTTATGTATGATGTCTAACCAAATATCCTGTTATTACCTGAATGTTTCATAATGAAATCTTGAAAATTGACAGAGACATATGCATTCAAGGGCAGGTGCCACTGGCTGTTATTCAAATGTCTTTACTGCCTCTATGCTGCTGTCTGACAATTTGTATTAGGCTATGGTGTAGATTCATAAATGCCTAAACTTCATGCTAAGCACATGTGTGCATCTCATAGTGGAAAACTAACTAATTGCTATTCATTATTTATTTATTGGCATTTGATTACCAGGAAAGTTCAAATGGGTAAAAGCCCATTTTCAGCAGAGATCTGGGGAGGAAATATCCAACTTATTGCAAAACAATTTAAGAACAATTATTTTATAATTTTCAAAAATAAAACAAAATATCTGCAGTTTAAATAATTATAACAAATTAGACATAATATAAAACATTGGTTAAGAATCTATATAAGGTATATGACAATCATTTAATATTTATAGAAATTTTATACAGTTTGTAGAAAAATTAAAAGTAAGTTAGTTTAATACAAATAAAAATTGCAATTTGAAGTGAGAGAAAAATAGATTTATGGCATGTTTAGAGAGAAATTCAGAGAAGAGAATTAGAAAGCAGTAAGGAAGTAAGTGAAGAAGGGAGAATAAGAAGTTATAGGGAATGAAAAGATACTTGTTCACATTTAGGAACAAAGCCAGATTGTAGTTAGGAAGAGTTTCAGAGATGTTTTAAATGATGGGAGAGAGATTATTGGCCTGGTGTATACAGATAAGGAGTTCCAGGCTTTAGCAACCTTGTATGAGTATATACAATGCCCAGCAGATTTGCTAGGCTTGTAGACAGACAGGAGCTTTTGTTCACTGGATTATAGTGACCAAATTTGAACATAGGTGTGTAGAATGTTCTTTTAATGCTGGACAGGCCGATGGATGCTGGATAGTTTTAAAGTGGTAAGAAGATGTGTATATGTTAGTTGATGTGGAAGTTCTAGTCAATTTAGGCTTTTCAGTGTTATACAGTAGTGGGTTGTGAAAGGGATAGGTGCTGCAAGTTTAGCAACTTTGTTATGTAATAGTTCAAGTTTAAATTCTTGTGAAGCCTGGAGGTTAGAAAGGATAAGAGTGCCATAAAGAAGTTTGGGAAGGAGATAAGTAGTGGCAAGTATAGTTTTATCTGTGTCAGTGAGAAAGGTTTTGCTCTGTAAAGCCCCCCTAGTTTTTGATGAGTTTTTCTTATGCAATGTTGTATATGCAGATTGAATGTAAGATTATCATCCACTATCACCCCTAATGGTTGTGTTATCAAGACAGAGGACTTTAATTTTTTTTTTTTGTGAGAGAGGTTTGCATGAGTTGTGAGTTATGAAGCCATGTTTCAGTGGCTGTTAAAGCTTTCTGAGTATTTTTTTGTTGGTGTACCATGTTGCCAGATGTACAAATGAGAGTGTAATCATCTGCATATTGTATTAGGGTGGCCTGTTGTGTGGAAGTATAGAGGGTATTGGTGAAAATGTTAAATAGGAGGGGACCAAGGACAAAGCCAAGGATTAAACTCCTTTGCACACTGCACCCACATTGAAAACAGTGTCTTGCTAGCTCTGTTTGTGTTGGAGGGAACTGCAGTCCTTGGGCTTGTTTTCCTCATTGTAGCTGCTTTCTGGCAATTATATAGTGCAACATGGCACAGAATGTGAGTATTTTGATAGAGGTGGCTAGGTCATATGGCAGGGTCCTACAAGAAATGTCTAAACATCGGAACCTTGATTTAAGCAAGCCAAATTATGTGCCAGAATATGCTAATGAGGGCATAAGTAGGTGAAATATATGCTAATTAAGCAATACAGCATGGTAGAGTGATTCAAGAATGTATAAAAGGCTCATGAACATGCTGCACTTCCCTTGGGATTAAATTCCAGTACTGTTTGGAATATAGCCACAAACATATTTAGACAAAAATGCTAGGGGTTGCTGCTACTGTTCTCATTAACAGTAAGTGCAACAGGCTGAAATACAAGGTGCTGCTGCTGCTGCCAGACTTTAGCCTAGAAAGAGAAGAACCTGTTTAATTATTATGGACTTCATGATAAATAAATTGTAATGTGTTACAGGGTGGACAAGGATGTGTTAGAGGAAATATAGAACCTCTGCCATACTCATGTGAGGCACTGAGGAAATCATGAAGAACCCATCTCAGTGGAAACTAAGGTATGCATAGCATTATGCATGCTAGGTACAGGCAATTTTCAGAGAATCACACATGATATTTTAGGTGTGTCATAAGACTCAGCCACCAGAATATTACATCAACTTCTAAATGTAATGGTAAAACATATAAGATAACATATCTAGTTTCCAGGTACCCTGGAAGAGAGAGCTAAAATCATGGAAAATTTCTATGCCACAGCACTTTTCCATGAGGTTCTATGGGCCATAGACTGCACAGACATCAAAATAAAAGCCCCACCTGGGGAACAGGGTAGGAGGTACATCAACAGGAAAGTAAATCACTCTATTAATTGACAGATAGTGCATAATGCCCAAGGCATCATCTTTAAAATGTGTGCAGATAATCCTGGCAGTTTTTATGGCTCACACATATGGTGCACCTGTGACCTGTATGTAAGGTTTGCTAAGGGTGACTTTCCACAAGAGCATCTAGTGGGGGATGTAGGTTATGCACTGGAGCCTTGGCTCATGACATCCATGAGAAGCTGACACAACCCTTCTGAGCAAGGGTACAATGTCCAGACTCAAATCAGGAATATTGTCAAGCATATATTTGGTTTGCTTAAATTAAGGTTCCAATGTTTAGACATTTCTTGTTGGACCCTGCAGTATGACCTAGCCACCTCTGCCAAAATACTCACATTCTGTGCCATGTTGCACAATATAGTTGCCAGTAGAAAGCTACAACAATGACAACAAGTCCGAGGACTGAAGTTCCCTCCACCACAGGCAGAGCTAGCAGGGCAGAGCAAACAGGCACAGATAAGGAGTCTGAGAGAGAAACAGTAGCCGTTGATGATTCAGGCAAACATTGCCATGATTGCTATGCTATCACTTTGGCTAGGAGGCAGAGGATAGTGCACATACATAATAGCTAAGTGAAATCATAAGAAGCTAAGCACATATAAGCAGTAACAGTAATGCATGCAGAATCCAAAACTTTTACTTAACTATATAATGTTTGTGTTCTGTGAGCATCAGACAGAGTCAACCCCAGAAGACACAACTTGTACCAACAGCATTAACCAAGGTAAGTAACTGACCTATAAAGAAGACATAAATTATTACTTTATATGCAAGCATTGTCTCTCACCAAGATAAAATATTGCTCACCTGTACAGAAACTTCACCAGTAACCATGAGTAATATATGCAACATAAATACTGTGCATCATGCATTAAAGTTGCTAAATGTATATACCCCAACAATGACCATGGCAAGTTTAGTATCATTTTCCAAGCTTATGAGCAAGCAATAATTATTAAGTCATTGGATCAC
>NC_056733.1:1644927071-1645014571 GCF_019279795.1 Protopterus annectens
ATTTTTCTCGGCTGGAGTGCAGGGAGTGCCTTCTGTGTGGAGTCTGCATGTCCTCCCCGCGGTTGGGTGGGCATTCGAAAGACATGCGTAAAAGGGCATGCCTTCGTTGAAGGTTGAACATTGAGCTGGCACCTCGGCGTTCATGAAAATCTAATGCCAATCATTAGTGGACCGGTGTTCCGCTGTGGTGACCCCTAACTGGGAAAAGCCGAAAGACAAACAACAACATGATCCAGATTTCCTTGGAGCCAAATCCCTCTATGGGATGCAAAAAAAAGCTAATGTATGTTTCAGTAAAAAGAAGCTGGCAAAAAAAATAATTTATGCAGGTATCATTAACAGAAATTTTCTTACTACTTTAACTACTTTATAGGAATACACATCTATAATACATAATTAGATAGTGCCATACATCCCCAAAAAAATAACAAACTTGGTGAGAACAAAAAAGAAAAAAAAAACGTGTTTTTACTCTGGAATATAAAGCAACATTAACAATTAAAGTGTATGGAATTTACTAAGCTGTTATTATAGAAAACCTTTGTTGATGTTAGGCATATATAAAAGGCTTAACACAGTTGTTGCTATAAAGGCATGCAACATTAGCTTAGGATACTTCAAAGAACAACTGCTATAACTTCTATAATAACAGCATGGACAAACTGCAGGCATCATGCAGTGTTACCTGAATGATCTGCCAGCACAACTGTTAAAATATCTTTACATGGTAAAGAAGATTCATATAACTTTAGAGGATTAGCATGAATGCCCAGAAATGTATACTGAAGTTGGTAAATCCAAGCAGCCTCCCTAACTATAACACAAATGAGTTAATACCGGGTTATTCTTATGTAGAGCAGATTAACCCATCTGGGCACTCTGAATATGTAAACCAGGTGTCAAATAATTCTTCCTTTATGCAAAGCTTAGCATTGCATCTCAGTGAGTTCAGTGGTCGCTAGAAGTGAAAGGTGGTTCAATTTCCAAGGCTAAAACTCAAATTTTAATTTGACATGAAATCAATAGGGCAAATCAGACTGGTCTGGTGCTAGTGCACCAGGCAATGCTCAGTGAACAGTACTGAATGAAGAAAATGCACTTTCATTGGCTCAAGGCGTTGATGTGAGTTTAGAGAAAGAACAGAGACAATGCCAGGTAAAAATTCAGACTACTGATACTTTTACTGATGGGGTCAGCTTAAGTGTTGTCACAGGATTTGTATTATGAATTGAACAGCCTACCTCTGTCTGATGAATGCATATATGTTAGGTATAGTTGGTGTGAATTGCTGTTAATCATAATACTGATCATATGTAAGACCACATGATAGACAATGTAAAATCTCTAACACCAAGTAAAAAACAGAACAGTATTTAAGGAAGAGGGCAAGCCTCCATGCACCTCCTACACCTCCTGCTAATTTTATATAATAACTCTGAAACTACAGTACAGTGAGGAAAGGGTACATTCCTTGATCCCCACTGTACTTTGACTTCCTTTCAACTCCATTTCTGCTTATCAACTGTTTTGTGATGTTTTACATTCTTGATCATGTGTTTTTGACCATGTCAATTTTAACAATGTAATGAACTGACAGACTGATATAAAATCATATATATATATATATATATATATATATATATATATATATATATATATATATATATATATATATATATATATAAAGCGCAAACAGCCAGGCATACTTTCTGAAAGTGCTTTTTACCGAAAAAGCACTTTTGCGGAAGTATGCCTGCAGCTAGAGGGAGTCGTGGGGGAATGACTGTTGTGGAGATCGTACTACAGTGCGGATAAGGGAATATTACCTTTTCCTCACTGTACTGCGATCTCAGAGTGAGAATATTAAAGCAGGGAGAACACAGCCCCCAACATTGGAGGCACAGGGGAGCTTGCCTTCCTGCATAAAATTAGATTTACTGTTTTTTTTTTTTTAACACACTTTAACGAAAGCGCTTTTTTGGTGAAAGCGCTTTCTTTAAAGTGTGTTCGTGGTTGTGGATTCGGACTATTGAACTTTCGTTCAATTGTCCTAGATCTATATATATATATATATATATATATATATATATATATATGTGTGTGTGTGTGTGTGTGTGTGTGTGTGTGTGTGTGTGTGTGTGTGTGTGTGTGTGTGTGTGTGTGTGTCTGTGTGTGTGTCTGTGTCTGTGTGTCTGTGTGTGTGTGTATGTAAACATTCTGATAAGAATACTTAGTGATGATTGTAAAATACAGAGTTGTTACGTAACTTTCTCTTTGTCTCAACATGTTAAAGCAGCCAGTAATGTCAGACAGCAGCAATAATGCAGTCTTTGTCTCAAGTTTTTGATAAATTCAAGGTACAAGTAACAGTGACACAGATAATTTTTGCTGGAAACTCAACTCATTTTAGTAGTAATAAGATCTGATATGCATCACGTAAAATACATTTTTTCTAAACTGTGATAAAAAATCAGTAACATGATGAATGTTGAAATATTTATAATTCATTCTGTATTACTTATTCATATCTATGCCATGGTGGTGGTGCTGTGGTAGCATTGTCACCTCACAGTAAGACGTTCTCCTGTTCGATTCTCAGCTAGAGCGCCTTCTGTGTGGAGACATACGTGAATGGGCATACCTTCGTTAAAGGTTGTGTGTCAGTGCTGGCAACTCAGCATGTAAAAATCTACTGCCAATCATTAGCGGACCAGAGTTCCGCTATGGCGACCCATAACCTGGAAAAGCCGAAAGACACAACATTACTTATTCATATCTCCCAAGTAGTAATCATGGCAGTAATATGTTTCCTTTAAAAATACCATTATTATGTGTATATGGTGAGTTTTAAATGAGCTTATCTAACTTTCTGTTTGGCCTTGTTCTCAGGAATTGTCATAACTTGAAGGATTGATGATGTGTGACAGACATGCAAGTTATCATGTGCCAAAGAATGTTAAAAGGATGAATGCCTCATGTTAGTGCCATACGTACTATGCTCATCAGCTGCATTTTCCTACCTGGTTTTATTTTAGTTAATTTTCTTTTTTTTTTATTAATTTATTTTTGGCTTTTGCATTTTTGCACCATATGTGAGTAAGCAATGATGGTTCATAACTGAAGCCAAAAAAAATCAAAAATTTAATTTGACTGCTATCAATAGTGAAAAGAAAATCAGAATGGTGTCATTGTGCTTCCATCAGTAGTCTGGATCCTACTTTGTGAAGAAAATGTGTACCTTTCTTAATGGCTCAAGGTGGCTCAAGATGTTAATGAAGTAAGTTTGGAAAAGAAGCAGATATAATGCAGAATTCAAATCCAGTTTACAAATAATTTTAATGAGGGTTAAAATAAGAATTGCAACAGAATTTGTGTTATGAATTGAACATGAAATAAAACTGACTATTAAAAGTATTAACTTTGCAGTACAACTATGGATAATAATTACAACATAAGTCAATATAATAAGTGTAGATTGTGTTAATTAAACAATGATGATAGTTAATGTAGACAACACTTGAACAGGTATAATCTGCATTATTAGGTGCCATACATACTTTACATGACATCCTCTCCCAGACACATAATAATTACACGAGTCATACTAATTAAAAAAATATACATATATATATATATATCTATATATATATCTATATCTATATATATATATATATATATATATATATATATATATATATATGTATATAGATATATATGTATATATAAATATATCTATCTATCTATATATATATATATATATATATATATATATATATATATATATATATATATATATATATAGATCTACACACACACACACACACACACACATATATATATATATATATATATATATATATATATATATATATATATATATATATATATATATATATATTTTTTTTTTTTTAAATTAGTATGACTCATGTAATTATTATGTGTCTGGGAGAGGATGTCATGTAAAGTATGTATGGCACCTACCCTAACATGTATTACTCAGGTTTTGCAGCCCTATGCATATGAAATTTGTTTACAGAAAACATGATGGCTTTTACATAGAACTCCATTAACATTGCAAATGAAAGTTAGCCTCATACAGGCATGTCTTAAATAAATCTCCACTCATGGTAATATTGTTATACCTCAACTTACGACTTAAAAAAGTAAGTTCTTCTTTGGCATTGATTGGTAACAAGTGACATTTAGCATTTTAGCCTTCTTTTTCTCAAGGGTTTATTTACCAGTTTGTATTATTTAAGTTTGTATTGTATATGTCTCACCAACCTATTATGTCCCACTTCATAACATTTTACCTGTAAACAAAAATTATTATAACCAACATCAGAAAAAATTTGAATATTTTACTGTAGAATAATCTTTAAATAGGGTTGGCATCACATGACCAGGTTTCATTGCCACTTTTCATTCTTTCATTGTATTTTGAAGGAATAATTTCTGATCTGCCAAGCCATTTTTCTTGCTTTCAATTTGCAAATGTAGCTGGCAAGGCTGTGCATTGTTGAGTACAGACTGGTACACATGAGATCTGATTTGGACACCAGGATAGACACATACATAGTTCTAGGTATCCTTCTGAAGACAGAGCAAATGAAGATTAGGATTGTGGTTCATTTAGAGCTCAAAGGTGGTGTGAAGAGGAATCTAGGATATCTGTGGCACTCCTTGTCAAGCACTATAGCCATAAGTTTCTGCAGGTTGACTATACTGGGTCCCAGTGCAAGGCTGAAGCTGGGAATGGTTTGACCAAGGCTGTCTTCAGTGCAACCAGCATTCCACACACTGAGGAACCATATCATTACCATTATAGTGATATGACGTAGTGCAAGCAGGTCCTTCTGAGCTGATGGGAGGCTTACTTTAGGATTGCAAACACATTATCAGCCAATAATATACCATGGATTTGGCAGCCGATTCAGTTATTCATTATACCTCTATTTTTGACTCTCTTTGCTCTTTGTACAGTTACTGAAGCAGTTTCCCAGAATAGAGAGGTGCAGCATGAAAGATTGGCTCACCTCAGAGAGGCATGGTGTAAGTATGCATCAGGTATGATTGGAATCCAGATAATACATTTCAAGGAATCAGTCCATATGAGCTTGAATAGGTATATATAACCTTTAGCCTTGTCCAATAGCTCTCAATCATTGCATTAAACAATAAGTAAAACAGCAGCCATGTGTGGGTTCAAATCCTAACAGCAGCAAATAGCTTTTATTACAAGATAGTATGTATTCATTATTTACTGCAATACTTCCTTCTTCTTTTTTTGGCTTTTCCTGGTTAGGGGTCACCACAGTGGAACACCTGTCTGCTCATGATTGGCAGTGGAGTTTTACAGTGTTGAGTTGCCAGCCCAGTGCCCAACCTTCACAGAAGGCACACACATGCACACACTCACACCTAGGGCCAATTTAGTGTGTCCAATCCACCTACAGTATGTCTTTGGGGTGTGGGAGAAAACCGGAGTACCCGGAGGAAACCTGCATGACCACAGGGAGGACATGCAGACTCCACACAGAAGGTACCCCAGCCAAGGATCTAACCAAAGAACCTCTTGCTGTGAGGCGACAAGTATTTACTGCAATACTAAATATAATTAAACATTCCTATTTTGAAACTGGATTTATTTACTTGGAATGCATCTATCGGATATGTCATTGTCAGTTAACTATTCCCATGTTATTTACAAAAGCACTGAGATTGATTTATTTTATGACAGATATGTGTTAGATTTGCTTACATATTGAAATGACAATGTGATATGGCATTGATGTTATTACCTATGTTTTCTCTCCCCCAGCTCTATATCTCTCATTATTTTTCTATTTTCTTATTCTTCTGTATGGAAACATTGCTGCTGCAACACAAATGACCATCAGCACAAATGACTTCAGTCTGTCATATCTCCATAGACAACTGCAGCTGCACCACCACAGGCAGCACAGTCATCCAGCACATCTTGTCCTTAGGGGTGAACTAACTGCTACCCTTGAAGGGTGGAAGTTTTTGAAATGTTTTTATAGCATCCAGATGCTATAACACATCTTAGGAAAGCTCTATGTGTGTATATAGTAACACATATCTGCAAGATTCAGGCTCAGTTTCTAGTAAAGGGGGTAGTGTGGGAACGAGAAGTCAAGTAACCAGATGTATGTGATATCATTCTGTAATCCTACACTTAAATAATGTTTTAATACTAGATGGGACAGAAGTCTCAGGGCAGCCTTTTTTTGAAACCTGACAGAGAAGGATCAGTCACCCACCTGCCTTGCTTTAGTAAGTAACCAGGGAGTTGTAACTCTTTAGATCAGTCAGGAAAATATAGTGAGATTAGTTAAGTACAGTTTTTTTTCCCTACCTTGGTAAATCTATACATCTGTGTTATTTTTTAATATTTCCTGTGGTTGAAACTCTTGCATTTATTGCAAATAGATATTTAGTATTTTCATGTTCTTTTATTATTTATTATTTATTATTAAATATATTTAAACTTTTCATTGTGGCTGGTCTTTTAGAGAATAATTTAACTTGTGGGAGTACTTAAATTTAATTGGTGACACTGTGGCCGCTCCTGAAAGCCTTGCTACATTGGTCAAACACTACCATTTGTATTAGTATTAATTTTACTCAGTATAATTGGGTACCCATGCAAGAGCCTTAGAGTAGCTGGTTTTGAAGTATTCTGGTAGCAGTATCTACCTTATAGTCTGGGCAGAGGTGAGCAGAGGAGGCATAGCTGGTAAATCTGGGCCAGCCTTTCCCAGGTGTGTGTGTGTGTGTGTGTGTGTGTGTGTGTGTGTGTGTGTGTGTGTGTGTGTGTGTGTGTGTGTGAAAATCAAATTGCAAAGAGTGTGCGTGCATGTGTTAGCTACTTGGAGCAGAGACACAGAGCACTGGTTTCTCAGAGAGGGTGGTGGAGGACTTGGCTTGGAACACTCGACTGAGGGCTCAACTCTACAGCTGTGATCTGTGTGGTGTCTTATTTGGGGCCTGGTGAGAGAGAGAAGGAAACCCAGTCCCAGGATGAGAGTGTGTTTCCTGTGTGCTCTCAAGGGAAATTGTGCTTGGTGCAGAGAGCTGCATCTGGAAATATTGTGTGCATCTATTTTTGTTCCAAGTGAACCCCCCTCAATGGTGTCATTGGTGAGGATTGAGGATCCTTGATAACTGGCCCAGGAGAGGACATCACACTGGTAAATCATAGTTATGTGAAACGTAACATTGCTACATCCCTCCAATTCTTCAGAATAATTTGTTTTGGATAAATGAGCATTAGAAGCCTTTCTTACGTCACACCTTGAATAGTGTTCTTTGTGACACCTCCCATTGCTATCTCCTGTGGCATACATTGCTACTACACAGCTCTGTATAGCATAAAGCAAGACTGGTAGGGGTTTGAATTTGGTAAGGTCTGTTTGTCATTTGTCAGGCAATTGTAACATACAAGAGTGGCTTAACCAACAACTGGAGATATGTCACAGTAAGGGGGCCACATTTTTAAGTCTCACACTCCATTTTTAGGGAGCCATAACCATTACAATCAGATACATAAGCCCTTACTGTGTGTTCTTCATAACACATCACATATATATCTTTCTGTGGTTTCAATGCTTGAAACAACTCTCTAAGAGATCTGATCTCATCATGAGCTTATGTCTGGCAAGATGTAACTATTGTTTGTGCATTTATTTATGTAAAAATAATGATCCATATTTCATGACTTAAAACATGTATGTATACATTTTATTATTTTGTTTAGAGAATAGGGCTTTAAAGGAGATGATCCCTTATTCATTATTTATTAATGTGCATCATGCTGCATAAATTGCCACAAAGTGTTAGTGGGCTGTGTTATAGTACTTTCTTTTGTTTTTGTAACCGATGGTATTGCAGTCCATGCTATACTTCTTTATGAGAATGCCCAGTATAATGATGCTGCATTACAGTCTCACTATTTAACAAACAACATATTTACGCAATCAATGTGCTGAAATGGTTCTTTTTTCAAAAGGAAATAGAATTAGCCTACGGATGACTATCTTTATCAACATCTGCCTAATGGAGTTATTGACCTATGTGTGGAGTATGACATTTGTTACAGGCCAGTGTATAGTAGGTGTATGTAAAATGTAAAATTGTCAAAAGATTGCTTAGTAATACCCATTAATGTTTCACCTGGAACTGATGCATATATTACTGGAGTGTCATCCAGGACCAATGCATAGAGAATTATATTTGTCACAAGCCAGTGTACATTTGGTGTATGTAAAATCTAAAATTGATAAAGGATAATTAGCAATGTCCATTAATGTTTCACCTGGGAATGATGTATGCTACTGCAGTGTCATACAGGTATCACTAATGTGCTTTACAAGGGTCATGTCAGCACTAAATATCAGTTACCACACCATGGTATACTGCATTCACATGTGCACTTTGATACACTTTTTTATGTCCACATGTATGGTGTTGCACTGCACCAGGAAGGACATGCATTATATATTTGATTACAGTAACACAAATGCATCATTCTCAGATAAATGTAACCTGACAATTGATACATTTCCCCAGTAGCTGATGTATTGACACCATAATGCTGACATGTGATTTTGTTTAGACTTAAGTCTTCTCTAGGCTACATATCCATTTGTGTTATACACATAATACATCCTATGCTTAGCAGTATACATAATGAAATTTGTGCATACACAACCCATTTGTCAGGGGACTGACTGCACATGAGCTGTACCTTTTTTTTATGAGCACATGTCCATATGTCACATAACCATACACCTCATTTGGCATATATGTATATCACATCTGCTATAGTTAGACAACTGTTAGTACGTATATCAGATCATTATTAATATGTTTATACCCTGGTCAGTGTGTGACACTTTTGGGTATGTGTCATGTCCTTCTGTGTTACACAGCATGCATGAATAGTCACTAACTTTCTACCATTCACAACATGCGGGTTGCTGAAGAAAATGCTTTTTTCATCAGTCAATACTATTATTGTAATGAATGCACAGTTGTCTGTGAGTGCTTCTTCTCAGTTATTTCTGTATTGTCACAGCTGTGTACACTTCCATGACAACATCATTAGCATTTCCTTCATACTCATAAGGTACTGAGAGGCTTACAAGCCTTTAACCTGTATGTATGTTCCAACATCAGTCATGTGGATGAAATGTATTACCTTGGCAGACTAATTCCATACACCTCCAAAAATAGGTGTATCTAGGCATTTTCAATATAATATTGTGAGTACCACAATTTATTGAACAAGAAATGTATAGTGGAAAACTTACAATTACATTTTATAACATATAAACAATTGCATGATTTACATAAATATCAACATATACTTTGCTAACACTATTTCAACTTTAGAATAGGCTGTCTATGGTTGCAAGTGACAACATATAACAATAAAATATATTTTTCTGAACAGCACAGGACAACAGTTGCAGAGTTCATTTTGGGGGCTACAGCATACTGGATGCACATCATAAGTGTGATAAATGTACTATGTGCAATATCCCAAAATGTATTTACTTTGCTTGCTGTTATCATGACTCAGCACTTTAAATAAATGCTACATGAATCACATTTACTCCCCTTTGTTACACTGTAGTTGTGTCCCTCTCGTATTCTTTGTTAGCATTTCTTTTTCATTATGTACATTTGTCCTTGACTGAACAGATTACATATACATAAAAAACACATTTAATTGCTTTTGTTTGTACACCAGTCTACTTTTATCAGAATAGACTTTCCTACATCTTGATTATGTCCTTCAATTGGCCCTTGCCTTGTATTGTACTGTCCACTCATACTCACTTACTGGGGTTAAATGTATAGAAGTCTGCACTTTATAGTAAGTGCTTGAGCCATCTTGTACCTGTTTATGGCCACTAGCAGGTGTTTTATGAGTGGTTAGGGAAGACAGAAGCTAATTATGAGCCAAAATAGAGGATATCCCTGAAACAATTATTTGGACATGTGACAGAGATGCAGCGTGCAGGAGAACCCACTGGGAGTTGAAGTGAGACTGTGCATACAGGTCAGCACTAAGGATGTAATCAATATCATCAGATAAATTACCCAAGACAACAATGGTTCAACAGTAAGAATGTGTCAGCTAGTATGTCCACATAAGACATGATAAGCCATACCTCTCAACCTATCACTGAAAGAATACTTAACCCAACACCCAAGTAATGTGGGGACCATGGCACAAAATTAGGGACAAATTGTACATTATGCTTTCATACAGTATAACTATGACTACAATAACAGTTGTGGTAGTTTTCAGCCTTTTCTGTCTGATGTGAAGTATGAAACCCATAAAGGAGTCGTAACTTACTGCAATCCACAAGAATATGCCAGACATCCACAAAAATCAGTATAAGCAACCTATAATTATGATGCAAATATTGGACAAACTGTGAAACTCAGGACTGGTGGGAAGTTTGCACATGGGAGAAGTAGGATAGGACAGTAAACCAGTAATTTGGTGCAACAACATGCAAATACCCAACAATAACAAATAATTAGCTGTGCACCAATAGTAAACCACGAGAGTGCTTTAAAAATGCAGGATGTGTATCCCGAGGTGGGTAAGTGCAACACTGCAGTCCATACACCAGTATACCCAAGTTGCAATGTTAGGGGGAGATGCTGTAGATGTCATAGTGCAAGAGAACATAAAAACACATACCTGTGAAATGTTTTCATGTGCATTGAACTGAGATAAACAGAACAAGCAACAGACCTAAAGGGGAGTGAACTCAGAGCTCCCGCAATACAATGTGCACTACAAATGCCTTAACAAGGGCAGCCAGTGAAGCATTCACAATGCATATTCCCAACAATATATTCCTTTTCCATGCAGAAATACATATTTCACTTAAAGAGCCATTAATTACATATATTTCCAACTTGCCATTACTAATGTGGCATAAGAAGCGAGACTAATAAAGTATGTTAAGACAATGTCAGTGTAACCCAGGTATTAAACACTGCCATAACAGGAGTGCTAACATTCTAGGGAATGTAACACATGAGAGCAGTGAAAGAGACAAACATAGGGATGACATCATATCCCTGCCAATGTCACACTAGTAGCAGAGTAGGCCACAGAAACACTAGGAGCAAGGGTACAGTTGCTATCAGGCAAACAAAATGTACATACCTGTGTTTAAACTTCTGACTTTGTTGAGGGACAGATTTACCTGAAGATGGTATTATCAAGGCCTGCTAACAGACTACTCAGGAAAGAAATATCTGTTTGAGGGGGCGTGGCCAAGGATGAACACAGGATAGCAGCAGATTTCTTCAGCTCCACCAATTTCATTACACTGACAGGAATTAATTACTTAAAAAATTAATTTTTGAAGTAATTTTCTTTCTAAATATGTTTGTTTTATATAGTTCTTGAACTATATCTAAAAAAGAAAGGAAATTTTAACAATATTCCTGTCAGAAATCACATTGGAAATTTTCCTGTCAGTTTATCAGTCTGAAATGAGTTCCAGTAAGACAAATTCTCAAGACTCCAGCATCAAGAAAGAACTTCAGTCTCTGATAACTATAATCCAGAAACTTACTGCTAAGATGGATAAAATGGATACTAAAATTGATACCTTCATAGAAAAAACTACAAAACAAATAGACTTGTTACATATAGACCTGCAACAACAGAAGATCCAGATGACAGGCATAGAAGAAGCTGTGAATGACATGGAAAATAGAATCCAAGAAGAGGAAATCAACATTGAGTTTCTGCTGAAACAAAATACACATTTACAAACAAAGCTGGATGACTTGAAAATAGATCTAGGCGCAATAACATTAGGATTTTTGGGCTGCCAGAAAATATTGAAGGTAACAATATTATTTCATTTTTAACAACATGGCTCCATAAAACTTTAGACTTACCAGAAGCATTCTCTTTTGGTATCGAAAGAGCACATAGATCTATAGCTAATACTAACTCTAACAAAAACTATCCTAGATCAGTTATAGTTAGATTTCTATCATCTTTTGATAAAGAGATGGTTCTTAAATCTGCTTGGGCTAAAGCTCCTGTTAAGATTAATGAGACAACTATGCGTTTTGACAATGATTATTCTTCCTTGGTAATAGCTAAAAGAAAAGTTTTTCTGCCACTAATAAGGGAGCTTAAAAAGCACAGTTTAAAACATACCTTCTGTTTCCTGCCAAGCTAAAAATCTTCCTTCCTGATGGTCCTAAAATTTTTGATGACTTAGACTCTGCTTTACTGTTTATCAAAAAAAATAAGATTTTGGATAAAATAGAGGAAATGGAATGGGCTAGTCCTTCATTAAAGAGACTGGCAACTGAAACTTCGTGGAAGACTTCAGAGAAGAAGAAGAGACTAAAGAACAAATGATTTGTTCTATGTTTTTTTTCTTTTTTTCTCTCATCATTTTACTTCATTGTTAATCTTTTTAAATATAGTTCCAGCATTTCCAGAAAGCCACAAATGTTCTGAAAAAGATTTAATCAAAGTTATTCTCTGTGTGCAAATAAATGTTTTGTTTCATAACCAGTCAAAATATCTGAGGAACTAATAACAAGCTATTATTCAATTTGTTTCTCTTTCTGAAAAAGAGAAGTAAGGTCAGCAATTTGATACATTTTTTTTTCTTTTTTTTCTCCTTTTCTTCTTTTCTTTGTTTAAACAATGACATTCTATTTAGATTATGTAGTGGGTAAAGGGTGGGGGGGGCAGGGAGAGAAGAGTAATGAAAATATGATAAATGGAATAATAACATATTTATTCCTTGTAAAAAGTTTATATATTCTTCAAATGCTATTCCTAATTATACTTTCTTGATTATACTGCTTATGCTTGTTTGTAAATAATCTGTCATGCTTTAACTAATAATAATTAGAACTAAATAATAGTAAATAATATGTTTTATTTTTAACTCTATTAATATAAACAGTAAGTAATATTCCATTGTATATACTTCTTATAGCTTTCTCTTACATTTTTTTTATTTCTGCTTTACTCTCTTTTTCTTTTCTTTATTCTTTCTCTTTATTTTTTTCTCATATTAATATATAGAAATGCTTTTGATCATATAGACACAGTAAATAATAAGATTTGCATAAAAATTGAGTTGGGACAAAAATATTGAGTTTTATTACTTATTAATAACTTTGGGCTTAATTTCACTTACATAGAGGCTGTAATAACCTGTAAAATACATCACAAAGGTTTTGTCATGTTTAGATGCATTTACACTGCTAAATGAATGTTTGTCACTAGTTTTTAACAAGTTTCCCACCAAAATGTTAAGGGAGACAATCTGGGATGTGGGCTGCCTCATGCACAGTGTCCTCGAGTTGTTTTAAAAGCTTCAACTCTCAGAATTCCTACAGAGAAGCTGAAAGCAGTCAATCTGACCTTTGACCCTGATATCACACTGACACATCACAGATTCAGGAAGAACACTCTACCAGGAAGTAGAACTGATGCAAATGTGACTATGTGAAGGAAAATGAACTCTTTGACATTTAAATGTGAGTTATTTTATATAATTACTTAAATATCTATGTTATAATTCATAAAATATGTCAGTTATAATGATTTTAAATGATGCAGTTTCTTGTAGTAAGTAAATGTCTTATTTTAGAAGGCATAGAAAATGAAACATTTATTCAAGTGTTTTTGAAAATCTACTAGACTGCAGCATACTAATCTGTGTTAAAAACTTATGTTCCAAACGTATACATTACTATAACTCATTTAATTCATCTGATTGACAAGCATAAATAACTTTATAACTCTATTCTGGAAGAAATTGTCATGTGATATATTTTAAAGCAGTAGTATAGACATACAAAATACAGATTTTTTTACAATAATGCAAGTGTTTCTGAGAATTTGCATAACTATGCAGTATGATTTATAACAATTTCTATAAATATAATATTTTATTCTATTGACAATAATGAGTATGAGTAAAATGCTCATATACAAGCAATTCAAGGTTTTTTTTTGGAAGCTGTTGACTGCATTTACATGACAGAAAATAGATGCATCTTAATATATGTAATGTCTGAACCATATTAGCCAAAGTTTTTCATTTAAATGAATGTTAGAACTTATTTTTACATACTTTGAATATTGAATAAATTAATATGTAAATATGCCTTCCTTTTTTTTTTTTTTTTCACTCTCTCTCCCTCTTTCACATCTTTTGTTCCTCTCTCTCCTCTTGGTTCCTAATATCAAGTTTATTTGAATGCTATTTGAATACAAGTGTATTATATTACATAGATGTATATAGTAGTATGAATAGTTTTTAAAAAAAAAGTTTATTTTAGTTTATATGATGCTGTTTTATCAAATGTGTAGTCTTGTCTTGCTAGATAATTGAATTGAAAGCTGTTAATTTAAGTTAAATATAACCAGTATTAAATTGATAAGGTGGTAGCTGAGGTACTGCTGCTTAGGGTAGGCGGTTAACTTGAGTGGTAAATACTACTCTAAGTTGGAGTTTTTAACTCCAGGCTGGATGCAAGGTTTAATCCTTACATTATTTTCACTTGTTTATTGTTATATGTATATAGTTTTGACATCCACAATATATTTTGTACACTCATTGTCACTACAAACAAAATTGAATCCTATACAAAATCCCATAAGAGATTCAATAAATACAGCTATATTTAAAGGTACACCTAAAGGAGGAGATGTAACATTACTTATGTTGTTATTTGTTATTTTGATCATAAGATTCTTAAGTTTTAAAAATGCCAAATGACATCTTTAAAAGGAATTTCTTTAAACATTAATGGATTGAATAATCCGTGTAAAAGGGCAAGCCTAATAAGATACATTAATTTACATAAGGCCAACTTAGTCTTCCTGCAAGAAACCCATCTCTTGAAAAAAAGATATTGATAAACTAGCCACAAACAAATATACAGTATTGGTTAGTTCAGAGCACACTCAGAAAAAAAGAGGAGTGGCTATTTTATGGAATAAAAGTATGCCCATTCCTAAAACCATTAAGTCTTATCAGGATGACAAAGGAATGTTTTGTATGGTTACAATACAAATTAATGGGAAGACTTACACTTTAATTAATGTATATTGGATACCTGGAATTGGTATTAATACAGTGAAACATCATCTTGATAAGATCATATCATTCTCTATAGGAGATATTATTTTAGCTGGTGACTTTAATTGTATACTACATGAAAGTGATACTACCACTATAGGAAAAGAACAATTACATCTAATGCAAAACATTTAAATGATTTTGCTAATTCTTATCATTTGAATGATATTAATAATCAGATAGATTCAAAATCATTACCATACACCTTTTTTCTAACAGATACAAAACTTATTCAAAAATAGATAGGGTCTTTATTTCTAACCAGATGGTAACAGATTTAATTAATTCCAAAATCATTTCATGTCCTATATCTGATCATAATTCAATTGTTTTTGAATTCATGATAAAAAATACTCATAATGTTCAGATCAAAAGGATACCAGCATACTTAACTCAACTAAAAGACTATAAAGAATATATACTTTCAAAAGTACAACATTTTCTAGACATAAATAATACTCCTGAAGTCTCCATTGTCTATGTTTGGGATGCCTTAAAATCATATCTATATGGACAAAGTATAAGATGGTATAATAATAAAAGGAAATTTTGGGATAAGGAATTGTTAGATATTCAAAGTAAATTAGACTCTTATAAACATAATAATAAAGAAAATATTATGGATAAGAAAGTCATTGAAGAAATAAACAAACTAAATGAGAAATACAAAGAAATTTTAACTCATAAAGTTAAAATAACTCTAGAGAAATACAAGTTTTTGTCTTACTCAATAAGCCCCAAATACTTACATAGACTTAAAAATAAAACAAAAAGGTTGAATAAACAAAATCATATCAAAGAAATCTTTTCTCTAAAGAAAAAGAAGAATGTTTCTAGTCTACCAGAAATACTAGATGAATTTAGAAATCACTTTCACAATATTAACAATAATAACATTAACATGGAACCTAAAGATAAAATAAAGGCGTTTATAACCACAAACAAGAATAAAAAGCTTAATAAACAACAGATTAAACTATTGGACAAAAGTATTTCATATACAGAGGTTATTACACAAATAAATAAGCTTAAATCAAACAAAGCACCGGGTAATGATGGTATTATACCAGAGATATATAAAATCCTTTCTAAAAGTACATATTCATTAATACATAAGGTTTTTATTTTGGCCCAAACTGAGTTAATAACCCCCCCATCTTGGCAATATACATTTATTTCGCCAATTTTAAAACCTAATAAAGATCCAACTAGATGTACTTCATATCGGCCCATCTCATTACTTAATGTTGATTATAAAATGTTTATGAGTATTTTTGCTGATAGATTGAAGACAATCATTCCCGGCATTATAGATATAGATCAGACAGGCTTCATTGTAAATAGAAATACTTTTGATAATATGAGAAGAACTTTAACATTAATTGATTTTGCAAATAGGAAAAAGAAAGATTTAACACTTATTAGTCTTGATATAAGTTCAGCATTTGATTCAGTAAGTTGGGACTATCTGTTTACCTTACTGAATTGCACAAACTTCTCAGATGCATTTGTAAATCTAATTGAGCATTTATACAAAGGAACGTTGGCTTATATTAAGGTAGGAACATATGTTTCACAAAAATACCCATTCTTAAAGGTACAAAACAAGGATGTCCACTTTCTCCACTATTATTCACTTTAGTAATGGAGCCTTGGGCTAATTTGATCAGAAACAGTACTGACATAGAGGGTTTTGAAATAGATGAAAATACAACATCCAAAATTCAACTTTTTGCAGATGATGTTCTAATTACATCAACAGGATCTAATTCTTCTATGCAGTCTCTATTTGATAAAATGATGAATTTTAAAAGTATTTCTGGTTTAATATTCAATGAAGAAAAACTAAAATACTACCTATATATACACGAAAAATATTCCCATTAGTGATTTTACTAAATATGTACCCAATTCAGGTCAGATAACTTATTTAGGTATAATACTATCTAAAGATATTAAATATATTATATATAATAATTATAATACCTGTTTTGTTAATATACAAAATCTTTTAATACCTGGAAAAATATCTTTTTCACTATTAGGAGAGACTTACAATTATTAAAATGATAATATTCCCCAAGATTTTATACTTAATACAATCAATAATACTTCCACCTACAAAAATAATTATCAAGAAACTGAATACACTAATGTTAAATTTCCTATGGGCACCTAATAGACCTAGGATTGCATTAAAGAAATGTACTAATAGCTGGTCTCAAGGGGTATTTCTTTTCCAGACTTTCATTTATATACTATCTCTTCTATTGTAAAAGTTATTACTTTATTAATAGATCAGTCATATGTCACAAAATGGAAAGATTATTGGGAGCTAATTAGTATGCACTTCATGAAAATCTCCTTAACACATAAAAATATGATTGTAAATAACTCCATGTTATGGTTACTAAAGGAATTTTGTACTTCACCTATTACACCTAAACATATGGTTTGTTACCCATTAAATATTATTATTAGCTATCGTAACTTTATATTCATGCACCCTAAGTATAGGGAATGGAATTTTATTGTATTCCCTATAATGTATACTCAGGGTATGCTTTTGTCATCTACTTCTGAAGGAACTCATTTAGCTATAGATAATGATCTAAAGTACTGGTATCAGTTGATATCTGATAATAAAGTTAAAAATCTAGATTTCTTAAAACAAGAATTTGATCTAAGAGAAACTTGCTGGTTAGAGGTTCAGACCTTTAGACAACATCTCATTGATAGAATAGATCTAATGTCTATAACAGTTAAAGAATCTATTCCAACACTGATTGATTACTTGATATTAAATTTACAACATAAAGTTTCTGATAAAGGTAAACTTTCATACATACATAAAATTATCAGACAAGAAACTTTTACAGTGTAGATACATACTGGAATTATTTCACTTCTATTAATGGGGACCCACCAAATCAACAAGATAAACAATATATATTGGAATCTGCCTATAGAACTACGTCTTCCATTGTCTGGAGACTTTATACATGGAAATTTTTACATAGATCTTTTATACACATTTGATGATGAATAAAATAAATAATAAAGATAATCTATGTAAGAGATGTAATGTAGAAATTAATGCTGACTGGGCTCATATGTTTTATGACTGTATAAAATTGAAAGAATACCGGAAGTCAGTTAATGAATTTTTGCAGGCTCTTTTTACAGATAATTTCATTATTTCTAAATCTCTTATATTATTCAACACACCTGTACCTCAAAGTGTTAAAAAGGTTAAACTTCCCTTGTTATGGTCTATTCTAGCAGTGGCTAGGAAAATAATAACCAGAAATTGGATTTCAGATACACCTCCTTCATTCAATGAATTTAAAAATGTTATGAATATAGTGTGCCATATGGAAATAAACAAAATTAGGTCAAGAACAACTAGAAAAACATCTTATTATATTGTATGGGATAATTTACAAAATTTGTTAAAAAAATCCTAATTTCAATAGCATGGTATTTTAGTTTAATTAATTGATCTGATTGTAGTGGATGTCTTTGTAAATACTTTAGTTGTTTTGTTGAATGTTATAATCATATTTATTTTTAATTACTTGTATAAAATTGTTATGATATTTCTCTTGTATGTTAAAACAATAAACCTGTTTTGAAGAAAAAAAGGAAAGAGATATCTAACAAATACATTTCAGTGGAATAGACTACCTGATATTAGGCAAATTGCAAATACTCAGATTTGAACTCCTGACTTGATATTAGGCAAATTGAAAATACTCAGATCTGAACTCCTGACTTGATATTAGGCAAATTGCAAATACTCAGATTTGAACTCCTGACTTTGTCTTTAGATAGATTCACTTGAAGAAAATATCAGCAAAGCCTGCTAACAGAGCATTCAGGAAAGAGGTGGCTGCCACTACATGTCAGGGGAATAGACTACCTGATATCAGGCAGACAAAATGCACTTACCTGGTTTCCAGGATACAAAATACCATTTACTGGTTTCCAGCTCATTCACATTGACATTGCTAATCAAAATTAATGGACACAATTATAATGCACTACAACAAAAGATACTTGGAAAAGTTATGATTATACATAGATATCTCCTTTAAAAAGTAATACTGCAGCATATAAAATGCACAGAAAAAGTTTTTATGTCATAGGTGTGGAGTGAAAACCTCCACTCAATGTATGGATCAATGAATGATGTCATTGAAGCTGTCAGTTGGGCATACCATGTTATCACAGTTTTATGTTTACATGGCATTAAAATCGTATGATAATGCCAGTTATCAGTATTCCATAAGTGACATCAGCATAGATTGGAACCCTGCCTGCCTAATTCTTGTACTAGCTAATGACACTACAGTAGAAGTTATACAACTCTTTTCAGAAAGCAAACATATGGAGGAAGGTCATCAACAGTTTGTGTGTGAATAAATATGACCATGGGTACAACTGAATACAACATTCAGTGGAACAAACCCCACCCCGTATAAAAGTGTCATATCCAACTCTCAACATATCTGTGCAGTAAATCATTACTGCCTGTTGACATTTGGTTTCCACAGAGATAAAGTGTCAATCAATATGGTTTCAAATCCATGCTCACTTAACTCACATTCACATGACCTGTGTGTCAGCCACTCACACCACATAATTAATTGTATATCTCTTGTTAGAAAGTACACATTTGAAGTTTTAATGCTAACAGTATGGAATATTGACAACTGAGTATTGTGCAACAGCTCACAGTAACTGGTGGCTCACAAGCTTCAACATACCTTACATGCAAACTGAACATCACATCAGGGCTAAGGTGAACTGTGGAAGCTGTGACAGTTGACACAATAGTTGTTTATGTATGCCTATATCACTGTTTTCATCAATACAGCAAGTCTAAGCCCCTTTGCATGATGGTCAGCAAAGTTATGTAGCTGAAGACAAATTCTTAGCAGCTTTTACCAGGTCTACTATACATGATCGAAATTTCAGAAAGCCGAAACCCATATGGCCAAGACCATATGTTCGACTCCTGAAATTTCAAACACTACATTTTTTTAAAGATGCTAGCATAAGGGCTAGACCCCCCCACACCCCCCTTAACTTTAATATACCAACTCCAAGATCGTACTACAGTGTGGTAAATGGAAATTCTCCCATTCCATGCATTGAGGAGCTGTCCGTTCAGAACGTTCGAAATTTTAAAACTTGAACATATGGTCTCAGCCATATGGGCTTTGGCTTTTTGGAATTTCAACCATCTGTAGGGGACCCCTTTTACCATGGAGCGATAATTAAGAATTACTATTTCCCACTGATGAATAGTGGTGCTGCTTTTTTGCTGTCATGCAATGGAAGATATAAAAAACATACATTATTAAACTGGATATGATTACAAGGGAGAATAAATACTTAGGGGATCAAAATCCTTCGCCCATCAAAACCTAATAACTTTTCTTACATCACATCTGTTGAGTAAGCCATTCCTGCGTATCACTAATTCAAACACCTACCTAAGCTACTTTCTTTACATCTGTACACTAGCTACTGATGCCACAGAAGTCACATTAAAGTTGTCAGAAAGCACACAGTTGAATGGATAGCATGAGTTGCATGCTTCAGTGCATATGGCCTCCTTTAAAGGGGAATACAGCACTTGAGGGATCAAAACTCTCCAGTTATGAGTGTTACCAGAAAGTAGAATTGTGTACTTCACATCTAAGTAATTTCTGCCTGTAACCAGTTGCTTTTTTACACACTCACAGAAACTACGCATCACTGGTGTCAAACTCCTGCCTGCTAACTCAGTCTCTTGACTTGTTCATTAGCTGCTGCTGCCACAGAAAAAGTCATACAGCTGGTAGACTACACACACCATTAAAGGGATGCCATGTACTGTACCACATCTGCAGACTGGCATGATAACAGTGAAGTGAAGACCATTACATTGTATTTCAGTTCTCCAACTCTTGCACTGTATGCTGTTCCTTCTTTGTATTAATAAGTTAAGCACAAATGCTTTTATGTGGAATACTTTCTCCTTCCATTAATAATGTTTGCACCTTGAATGCTAACTTACACCACAAACTCCAAGTTTAAGTACTTGACTTCAGGCAAACTCTTAGTGTATGCATATATATTTTCTCAGTTTTTGCCGTAGAAAAAGAACTGTCAGTCCCTAGTGGTCATTGCTGACCAGCAACATTTACTTTATGTGAAATGCCGCACAACAGATGACCTCAAAATTGGCAGTTGTAGTTTAGAAAACCCTCTTTGTGCATGTTTGTGATGTGCTTGTGTTTTAACTGACAGCATCATTATTTTAGGGGAAGGAAAATGTAGTGGGCAGTGCCATATATACTGGACCCATGCACATTCAAAGTATATTTAAAAAAGGCCTCTAGCCAGATATGGCACTGAAAGCTGTGTGAGTACATGTTTTCAGAGCTTTAGTAATTTATTTTACATATTACATAAGTGATTACTTTGCAGTTAAGTTTTTTCTTCTGAAAATGTTGCTTTATTATACAGCATGCAGTGCAAACAGATATGTGTTGTTATTATCACAGGAGTGACTACTCTGAGATACACATAGTTCACATTATCATGGCTACTATGCACAGTAATGAACTATAAATGTAACATCACATAATGGCTAACTGTGAGACTAGAAGCTGTAACGCTTTAATGTTTAAAGTATACATTGTTGACTAAAATCCATCTGCCAATAGGCATCAGTGTAGTTCTAGGCACCAGTATATTCAAAACTGTATATAATGAAGTGTTCATACATTAATTAATGTTTATAGACAAAATATATATTAGCAATTAAATGCATAATGCAATTTGGACTCAAGACCCTGAAAGCTACAATCAACATTCTGAATGGTACATTTACCTGTACCATGAATGAGGCAACTATAACATGACTGTCACCAGGCAGTTATGTTTACTGATGGAAAGATATTTGTGTAAGAATGGAACAAGACATCTGTAAAAGTTAATACTGCAATAATGGGACACATACTAATGCAATGATAACAATGAATCATGCAAAGCCTTAATTAATAAACATGGTCATATTTTCTTTGAAGGTATTTGATTAGCAGAAGAGTACATTAAAATTGAATGAAATGTTTACAGGTATAATGCCTAACAATATATTAGAGCTATAATATCCCTTATGAGGATTCAAAAACTCTATCTCTATTACACTTCTATTGAGTACATACTTCATTAAGGTGCGAAGGATATTACAGCAAAGTTACTTTTCTGACTTCAGCTTGTCCATGTCCAATATGGTAAGTGGTGCACACTAAAGGCATTCTCATTTGCATGAACCATGACTAAGTCTTTGCACATGCTTAACAATTTTTTGAGGTTTTGCCATAGGACAGAAACTATTATCCCCTAAAGTTCTTTGATTACTGGCCAAAACGCGCAATGCCAAACATCACACAGCATATGAAGATGACATGGATAAAATATATTGCTGACAATTGTAAAGTTTGGGAGATTCTACATTTAAAATGACTACTCATTTTCACAATTTGAGAAAAACAAGACCTTTACAGATTCTGAGACCTGCACCACTGGAAGTAGAATCGGCTTCACATTTTTAACATATTGTGTTAGATCAGTACTTACTTATGTGTAAAATTACCTAAATTTTGATAAACATGTCACCATTGTTGTAAGAAAGTTCTATTTTGTACAGCTTATAAACAAAAGGGATTGTGTCTATATCTAGAGAATCATTGTTCCCCTTTACTCAGCCCTCATTAGGCTAGTAATTGAAAATAATGACCCTATGGCATGTATCTGTCCAGATACATGCAAAAACTGGAACACCCACAGAGATACCTTACTAAAAGGATAAAAGGCCTAAACAACATGTACTAAATGGACTGACACAAAGCCACCTCACTATACTTGGTATCTACAGGCTACTAAGGGGCGACATCTGTCTGGGTAAAAAGCATTTTCCAACCCAATACTGATGGATTTACTGATATGAGCAAGTCCAATAGCATCAGAAATACTCAGTCTAGGGATCTAAATCTCTTCTGCAACATGAACAGAACAGTTTGGAGGAAAAGGTATATCTCATAGAGGAAACCACTACTCTGGAACAGACTCCCAACTTATATTAAACAAAGCTCATCCCTGTCCATATTCAAGCTCAACTTGAATATATGATTGGGAAACAAAAACTTTACCCCATAACTGCCCCCTGTACTACCATTGGATAGAAGTAGCTCCTAAATGCTTTATCCCATGCATGGGTATCCTCAATTTATCTGTGGTATGATCCCAGTTATTGTAATTAAGGGTTATATATAATTATTGACCATGGGACAGGTAAGGTCAATTACTAACAAAATGGGATAGGTTAATTTGACCACAAAAGGGAAAATTGTGAGGTGTAAAATAATCCAAAATGGCAGCTATCCTAATTTTTACCTATGAACCTATAACCTAAAAATGATGAGTCAGCTAATCCTAAAAGTTATTGCACTTCATCAATGGGGAGTTATATTGTACTGCACTATGTTGACAGGCTTTTTTCCTCTTATTTTTTAGTACACTTTAAAATGTGTAACTGGGGGAATAGGATAGATTTGTGGGTGAAAAAGAAGATGAGGGTAGAACCACTTTGTGCATGGTAAATGCGCTCCTATTATTTTTGTAAAGTATGAATTTTGTTATCTTTGTGCATTGAATGTCTTAAAGCATGAGTGAATTCCATCCCACTGTTTTTCACTCTGAATATATACATTTCAGGTAATCCTGATTCATATTGTTGGAGATGTCATTTACATTTCACATAATCTTCACTCATGGCATTCATGTTTGCACAGACACTTCACATACATTTTAGAGGACTTGGGATGTATGTGGTTTAAAGCCAAGTCATATTTCCTGGTGTGTTTAACTTAAATGCATTTGTATGAGAGCCTTTCTGATGCACCCATTCAAAGTGTGACTTTGCTGAAGATGGTTCTTTAACACATCATTGACTGACCAGGACTCCTAACTGGACACACTTCAAAGGCATTAGCTTTCCGAAGTCGTAATCCCTTTTCTTACAATGTTCAGGCATATGCACTTCTTCATGTAGACTCCAGCTCAATGCTCATCTCTCTTGCTTATAGTGCAAATTGAGTGATTCAGGAAATTGAGTTGACAATTAAGTAGCAAATTGAATGTGACAAAGGGTTTTATCTACTCCTTATAAGAGCAACATGGTGTAGGAATCTTCCATCATGCTATGGAAGATTACTTTGCATCATCATCCCCTTTGGTACATTGATGGGAGCCCACTGAACAATGAAGGTGTTATAAGAGATTTGGGGATGCAGGTTGACAGCAACCTTTCCTTCAACCACCATATTGACACTGTGGTCAGAAAGCCCTTCTATGTGGCACATCCCATTACCAAGGGTTTTCCATCCAGGAAGAAAGAGGTCATCATCTTTCTCTACTCTTCCCTCATCAGACCAATCATCGAGTATAATGCCCCATTTGGCATGTACCTCAGTAGACACCTGCTACAGCTGGAGAGGCCACAGAAGTACCTTATGAAGAGGATCCTAGGCATTAACCACATGTATGAACAGACTCAAAATACTCCAGCTATTCTCTGTCTAATATCACCTACTTAGAGGCTATCTCTGCTTGACTTACAAAGCCATGTCTGACCCAGCTCTGTTAGAAACGCTACATCTAAAGAAATCCCAATCCCTCCGCACCACACGCTTCAGAGACCTCAGCCTCATTACCACAATTAACAGAACATGCTGGAGGGACAGGTTCCTCACCCAGAGACTGCCCATGCTCTGGAATAGACTTCCCATACATTTCAAGCAGAGCACCTGACTGTCCCTCTTCAAGATGAATCTTGACGAGTGGATGGGTAATAGAAAGTTCACCCAGGGGATCACTCTAGTGGCTCTACTTGATAGAGGCACTGGGAACTAACGTCGGGTGGCACATTGCCAGGGCACATATATGGCCTAGGCTTGTAAAGGCTCCAGGGCCATTAGCCAAGTACATACCTATGAACCTTTGAACTTTCATGCCTTTATGCTGCTGAACCAAACTTGTTTTTACAATTGCTCCAGAATTAAGAGGATATTGCATGGCATGTCTTCTTCCATACAACTACACATTTGTACAATGTTGATATTTATTTCCTTTGTGCTACTTAGCTGAATTGTTTTACTTAAATTTGTTAAAGTTATTTGATGGTTTCAGGGCAACACACACATCTTAAGCCTTTAGCAGTAGCCTACTGGTAGCAAATGGCTTAGAAGTTTTTTTTTTTTTTTTTTTCTTGAGAGATATACCTATTGACATGTGCCACTACAATGGTGGGCAACTAAACATGTGTATGTAATTGTTGTCAATGTGAGTTTAGATTTGTTCCATTTCATATGGTTGTCATGCTTATGAGGTTATATGCGTGACATGTGCACATTCTTGCATCTGTTATTCCTTTTTCCTTGGTTGTTGGGGGTGAAATGCATAAGGAATTATTTCCACTTCTGGTCATCCCCCGGATTCATGAATCTTGGCGCAAGGCCGGTGTAAGGCCTGTGCCGGCCATGCGGCATATAAATGGTGTAGTAGCGCCATATGCATATTAATGAAGGTGCACCGTTACCACATCCACGTGCATAGGACATGTGCGCGAGTGCATGGGGCGTTACTAAGCTGCACCCGGAGGCGTGTCAATGTCGGCTGGCGATGAGCAACCTGAACTGCTGAATATTATAGCCTGCCTGCAATAGTAATCGCACCTATCAGTGTCCATGGATAATGAAACGTATGCAAAGCATGCAAGACCGTTTCTGGCCACACAAAATGGAGAACCAAACAGAAATGCCCGCAGCACAATATGAGTTTCCGTCCATGGAACAAATGATATTTAAAATCGTGTGTCTGTAATGTACTGCACTGTCAGAAGTTATACCCAGTGGAAGTAAAGCGCATCATGTCAGCGCGTCGCCAATACACACGTCGTGCCCCATGGGCATGGTCACCAGCAGTCCCACAGTGGTAGTGATAGTACACAGCTGGGCAGTTGTGGCTATATAACACCCGTAAAGAAACCTGACAGTCCAAATTGTATACCAACCACACACAAACATATGTATATTAAAATGTGCTATACACATGAACAGGAACGTAACTGTCACATACACATTGGATGCCATATGCGGAACCAGGATATCCAAAAGCAGAACTCATGCATGCAAATGCAATACGCAACAACCCCTGTATAGCACATAACCCGCACCCATGTCCGAATGTCCACCAAATCCAGCTACCAGCCTTGTGCATCCGTACACCTACACATAGCGAGTATTCCCCATATGTAGTAGGAAGTATCATCCTAGGCAGTGTCAGGATTGCAAATATGTATCCCACGTTTGTAAACATCCCATCACAAGTACGTAAATCCAAATGGCCGCATGTTAATGTGTCGGCAAAATGTGTGTACATCCCGTGTGGGATAAGTAACCTGTTGAAACCTCAGAGTTGTTTACACGCCACGGTGTCCATTACTGTACACATCTGGACAAAACATGTATGTGTAGTCATGGTACTGTTCAGTTTCTACACAGACATGCAAATCATACTACGCAGGATGGAACAGCTGTCCACCATGCAGGTCACCACACTAGGGTTGCCACCTGTTCAGATGGCCAAGGTGGGACATCCCTTGTAGAAATGTGAGAATTTGCAGGATAAAACATTCCCCGGCCAGTGCAAAGGACAGAATTACACTTGTATGCCAAGATAAAAGCTTATTCCATAGCATTTGAATAGCTTATGCTATCCCAAATAATAGTTATGTGTACCAGATACAAAATACCTGTATCATGCAACTAGTAAAGAAAATAAGAAATATATTATTGTCTTAAAATCACAGGACATTTGTCATGTCTTAGGTGTTGTCGCAGGACACAACTGTCCAAAGTGGGACCTCCCCTCGCAAAGAGAAACAAGTGGTAACCCTACTCCCCACTGAATTATCGACAGTATATATTCAACTCAATCACATACCGACACCACCTCTCAACCTATTACAACAACAAAACCTGGACAAAGCCTAAAAGGATGGGTGGACAAATAGGGACAGATGTAATTAATGCTCTCACAAGCTTCGAAAGTTCACTGAATAATAGTATGTACATAAGCAGGAAATGTTGTGAAGGATGTGGGGTAGTCCCCAGTATTACAGAGGTCCGTACATATATACTGTAACAAACCGTCACATATGTTGACTGTACTACTGCATACCCGTAGTTAATTCATAGTTAAGTCATGTGCAAAATAATAACCCTTGTAAGAATGAATACAGTAAATAGTCAAATGTGAATGGGAACACCACTCACCGTGGATTATGTATTGTAACCAGCCCCACCCATATCATGTATTGCCAACATCATAAGCTGCTGACAGGTGCCCAAACACCTGTGTCTGTAAACACAGATTAAATGTTTAAAATGGACAAACCTTGTCCATGTGCTTTGTCTGACATTTGAACATGGTCAGGGCAGTTCCGTTCACCAGGCAAACAAGCCTAAACCCAGATTACCACATGAACACCCTGACAATTAAAGACCTGTATGTGTCAGGACTATAAGCCTTTGGGTTCTGAATATCCCTGCAGTGATTAAATATGCAGCTTGGGTCCAGAGCGGTAGGGAATAGGGAATGTGTAAGATGTAGTACCGCATTTTTCCCAGCAGGAGAATGGATGCCTGTGACGTAAGTGAAGCGGTGAGGCATATGTTAATGTAGCTATGTACTATGGGTATGCATATAAATGAGTCAGAACACCAAACGTATAGTGGTTACAGCATCAGGCCAACGTGAATGCAGTCCCGGTTGAACTACGACTACAGCACATATAATTTGAAAGTGTAATGAATGCGTCTGTGCTGTACAGACAGTTAAATATGTAAAGGTGAACGTGTGTTTTGCATACGTCCGTTAACCGGATTACAGATAATTACTGGTACTGTCACAAGTAATAAAGCCCACGTAAGCACAAAGACTTAGTAAACATATGTAACCCACAATAAGGATATGCAAACCCACAATAAGGAAATGCAAGTGCGCGTGTGTGATCCGCTCACAGCATAGTAAATGAATGCTGTTTCCCCCACGTTAGTTATACATGGCTCAAACCTGTTAACCTTGTAAAGTATGAAACCGGACAAAGCCATGCAAACTACCGGTACAAATAGGGACAAACCCCAGATATGTGCCAGAACAAACATAGAAAGTGGATAGAATAATGGGTGTGTCAGTAGCATGGATTCTCTGAAGGGTAGGCAGTCGTAACCTGAACTGCTTTCCAGAATTCCCCACCGTAAGTCTCAAATGAAATGTCACTACATTGCCAGATAGACATAGGTTTATGTAAAACACAACAAAGATAAAGGGGCAACCAGCTGTACACTCTGCGACAATCTGTATAGTGGAAAGGTATGGTATGGATATAGATATATGTGTATACACATAATCCACAGACGTAAACCAAAGCAAGTTATGAAATGAGGATTGTACAACATGTATATATGTATACACAACAGACTTATGTCCCGTAGATATGACATATGTACATAAATAGGCCACATTATAGCTAATATGGGTAGACAAACAGACATGCACGAAAGGTGAATAAACCACTGCATTCCAAACCATTGGCCAGAAAGTGACAGTCCAGCAAGTTCTACACTTTAAACATGCAGATAGGTGTCCATTGCAAGACTCCAAAAATTGATTCTTACGTAGTGTCAACCAACATTGACGCAAAATAAGTGACCGCAGCAAATACGAAATAGCTGTACATGCAACAGTATCAGGTGCAAGGGTGATGACACATGTGTCGATAGAATGTATGACGTACAAACTGATATCCGGAGAGTGGGGAGTGCATATAAGTGTCTCCACACTTCAGTACCGCACACATTAAACGTGTAATGGGTACTGTATAGGGTTGTCAGGTATGGGAATCATGGGTATGCAGAAATGGGCCTAGGTGTTGTTTGGCAGAGATTTCATAGGCCCGCCCTGTGGGAGTGATGTGGGTATAGCACATGCCTATATTCTCAATAATGGGGCAAACCATCCACTGGATATTGCGGAAACCATTTTGGCAATATGTAGGGCCCTATATCAGTGTCATGTAGGCGATAATCATGGATGGACATGCGTACGACCAAGATGGTACCCATAACTGGCAAACTGTCAGAATAACACAGCTGCACTAAGGCATAGTACATGAAATACAAATAGGGACTATATTAGATATACCCCAGACAAAGTCAGAATGTTGTGAGAATACTGGCGTACCCATGAATACAGATGTTATGAGTGTTACTAATCATGTAATGGAAATGTCAGTCACTATTATCTACCGCACAGTTCGTAATGCCTTGCCAGCAATTTATCAGAAAGGCACATCACTATGACAAATGTAACAAGGGCAAAGGTCAAACATCAGGGCATTTACCCATAATGTCTACAGGTTAGGGGTATGAAGGCAACCTGTCCAAAATACATGTACAGAACTAGTGAAACTAGGTGGACAAGTGAGAAGAAAGACATCAGGACAAATGAGAAAACGTACAAGTCATACGCATGTACTCCGACAAATGCAAATGACAATGTATGCCCTGTGAATGTCAGTGCGGAAGGTTAATAGACACAAAAGTAATGTGTCCCTCAGGGTGTCATGCAGTGTCACTGTAACAATGTCCAGTCCCTCATACATGTACGTGAGCTCTGCCACTGACGGAAAGCGCAAATACCGGCACACACATACGGTACATGATAGAACAATTAGTGTGGATAAGCAGCTGTTGGCCTGTGTGAGGAATACAACTGTTTGTGTGGGTGTGTCCTGCAATAGAAATGCAATGGCATGTGGCCTGTGAAGCCACCATACAGTGTGTGTATTGGTGTCAGAAAGTTGATATTTTGTATCAGACACATACTCCGCAACTGTACAGATTTATGCAGAATGTTCAGAGTTCTGCCTCATATGTTTGGTGCGTTCCACATAACAACAGCAACATTCTGGCACTTTCATGATAACTGAAGACATGAAATAATGACGAACATGTGATTAAGACACCAAATCCGACAGAAAAGCAATACTAATGCAAAACCTATTATTGTATAAACTATCTACGTTTGTAAGAGCAACATGTCAATACTGCCCCTATGTGTCCCACTATCAGATAAGGCCTTGTCCAGCAACTTGCTCTAGGAGGTGGAGTGGTATGAACAGAAACAGATACATGTGTGATGAAACAGCAACATTGACTGCAAGATAACGCAGAAGGTATGAAATGCGCTGCAGTAGGACATGCAGTACTGTCCGCAGGTATGTGCTGACATGTCAAATGACACAACAGTCTACATGAAGAACCTATAGGGCTGTCACCTTTACAAATGATGATAGTGGGACATACCCACAGCCATGCACACAGCACAAATAGACATACACACATCAAAACTAGGCCATGATACATGAAGCCTCCAGCGTGTACGAGTACAGTGAGAGTACAGCAAGGATAGATGTCTGCCAAGATATACAGAAAATGCCTGTAAGGGCATGTAACACCGCCTGTAACACGGACATTGCATGGACAATGTTGGGATTTGCAACATACCCCATTGGTATGTGAAAGCTTTGCAAATATGTGATACATGAAACAGTCAGCTGTCCATGCAAGAGCAGAGTTATGGGCAGAGAATAGATTTTATATATATATATATATATATATATATATAGAGAGAGAGAGAGAGAGATACAGACATACACATGTGGCAGGGCTGGTAATTGAACCTACACATTACTACCCTATCACACTACAGCATGACGCATTTACAGAACACGCTAACAAGATTACTAAACACAGCAGACACACAGGCATTCTACTAGGTGCGTGTCAACATCCGCAAAGACAAAGACGTCAGCAGGATACATCTGTGTTGCGAAGCATCTAAAAGCATAACCTGAGTCCCCAGGCGGACAGGAGCATGCACACACACACATCTGGCAGGCCTGGGAATCAAACTTACACCTAACTACCCTATCACACTACAGCATGACGCATTTACAGAACATGCTACCGAGATTACTGAACACAGCACTCCCAGAGGCATACTTCTAGGTGGGTGACATCATCCGCAAAGGCAAAGATGCCGATAGGGAATGTATGTGTTGTGAGGCATCTAAAAGCATTACTGTGTCCCCAGACAGCTGGAAACACACACACACACACACACACACACACACACACACTTGGAAGGGCCGGGAGTTGAACATACACCTACCTACTCTAACACACTACAGCATTACGCATTTACAGAATGCGCTACCAAGATTACTGAACACAGCACTCCCAGAGGCATACTTCTAGGTGGGTGACATCATCCGCAAAGGCAAAGACACTGATAGGGAATGTATGTGTTGTGAGGCATCTAAAGCATTACTGTGTCCCCAGGCAGCTGGAAACACACACACACACACACACACACACACACACACACACACACACACACACTTGGAAGGGCCGGGAGTTGAACATACACCTACCTACTCTAACACACTACAGCATTACGCATTTACAGAACGCAGTACCGAGATTACTGAACACAGCACTCCCAGAGGCATACTTCTAGGTGGGTGACATCATCCGCAAAGGCGAAGACGATAGGGAATGTATGTGTTGTGAGGCATCTAAAAGCATTACTGTGTCCCCAGGCAGCTGGAAACACACACACACACACACACACACACACACACTTGGAAGGGCCGGGAGTTGAACATACACCTACCTACTCTAACACACTACAGCATTATGCATTTACAGAACGCGCTACCGAGATTACTGAACACAGCACTCCCAGAGGCATACTTCTAGGTGGGTGACATCATCCGCAAAGGCAAAGACGCCGATAGAGAATGTATGTGTTGTGAGGCATCTAAAAGCATTACTGTGTCCCCAGGCAGCTGGAAACACACACACACACACACACACACACACACACACACTTGGAAGGGCCGGGAGTTGAACATACACCTACCTACTCTAACACACTACAGCATTACGCATTTACAGAACGCGCTACCTAGATTACTGAACACAGCACTCCCAGAGGCATACTTCTAGATGGGTGACATCATCCGCAAAGGCAAAGATGCTGATAGGGAATGTATGTGTTGTGAGGCATCTAAAAGTATTACTGTGTCCCCAGGCAGCTGGAAACACACACACCCACACACACACACACACACACACACTCGGAAGGGCCGGGAGTTGAACATACACCTACCTACTCTAACACACTACAGCATTACGCATCTACAGAATGTGTTACCGAGATTACTGAACACAGCACTCCCAGGGGCATACTTCTAGGTGGGTGACATCATCCGCAAAGGCAAAGATGCCGATAGGGAATGTTTAGAGAGTGAGTGGTCTGAAAGCATATTACCGTCCCAAGGTAGACGTACACAAACACGGTAGTGCTGTCATCGGGCCAACTAAATATCTACGGAGCACAACAACACTAAATAGATACGGGATGCGCCACAGACAGTGCACCCTTCGAGAGAGTAACAAGTGTGTTCAATGTAGGCATCCATCATGACATTGAAATTGGACATCTGGTGCCTGGATGACCACCATGGCTATACTGGATGTCAATGGCCATGCCCACATGCTTAGTATCACACATCTGTTTGGAATGTACTGTGTGTCCATCTACGCAATGGCGTACTGGGCATGCTCACACAGTTGCAAAGGGCCATCTTGCATGCACACGGAGTCTAATCACGGAAGGGCGCAGTGTGGAATGTACTGTGTGTTCATCTACACAACGGCGTACTGGGCATGCTCACACACTTAGCAGTTGCAAAGGGCCATCTTGCATGCACACGGAGTCTAATCATGGAAGGGTGCAGCGTGGAATGTACTGTGTGTCCATCTACACAATGGCGTACTGGGCATGCTCACACACTTAGCAGTTGCAAAGGGCCATCTTGCATGCACACAGAGTCTAATCGCGGAAGGGCGCAGTGTGGAATGTACTGTGTGTCCATCTACACAACGGCATACTGGGCATGCTCACACACTTAGCAGTTGCAAAGGGTCATCTTGCATGCACATGGAGTCTAATCGCGGAAGGGCACAGTGTGGAATGTACTGTGTGTCCATCTACACAACGGCATACTGGGCATGCTCACACACTTAGCAGTTGCAAAGGGCCATCTTGCATGCACACGGAGCCTAATCACGGAAGGGCGCAGTGTGGAATGTACTGTGTGTCCATCTACACAATGGCGTACTGGGCATGCTCACACACTTAGCAGTTGCAAAGGGCAATCTTGCATGCAGATGGAGAGTACACACAGAAGGGCACAGTAAGGTATAACTGCCCTCACGCACAGGGCGGTCACACATGCAGTGACCTGTACACACACAGCCGCCATCACAGCTGTCACAGGTGCAGGTCACACGTACACACTGCAGTGTACACTGTAGCTGTCAAGTCGGCACCATGTCGTTGGTGCAGCACTACACAGCCTTACGGTCCCACAACACCATGTGACACATGACCACTGGGCTGGACAGCGGTGTACACCAGCTCTTTAGAGTACACACATACCAACAGGGATCCAACAGGTGTTATGCATTGCAATGATACCAGTATACATGAACAGGTCGGCTCAAGACATACCATGGCCCTTACACAGCTGTGACACCTGACTGTTGCTGTACACCAATGAACACACATCTGGGTATGTCATACATGTGATTGTGTGGATGTGTGCATGGACTGCACACACAACACATACATACATGGCCTTTGATGTACCTCGTGCATAACACTGGCCTAATCAATGCTACACACACGAATTGAAGGTGGGCCCATGTCTGTTGAATGCTCACATTACAGGGGGTAGCAGTGTTGACTGGGACTCATACCCTTGTACTGGTCGCCTGTGACACCCGTGATATCATACTGCAGTCCATGTGTTATGTATGTCAACACACATGTCCAACAATAGCAATGCATACAAACATGGCAACAGGAGACACATGTGACATCTGTACTGTGCATGCAGCAAACATGCATGTGCAGTGGCCGATGTCCGTAACATAGTTGCACCTACCTACGACATGCAGACGCAATGCAGACCCATCATTGACATCTGTATACGGTGACATACAAACAGCACATATGGTGGGATGTGTGTACATAACGTGGTAAACCATCTGTCTAGATGTATGTGTGCAGGGGGTGGCTCACAGTTGTGTCACACACCATCCTATCATGCCATGTGCTAACTGTACGCTATGTCACTGTTACGTGACGGTGCTGACATAATGCATACACAGCGGTCAGGTGTTAACAACTATATGTCATATGGCACCTGTAATACCTACAACCTCCCGTGTGCATATAGCAGCACATTTGCCAGATATAGCGTTGGTACACATAATGCAATCAATACCGCTGCATGTCCATCAAACGTGTCATCATATGGCAGGTGTATCATTCCCAGCACTGCCATGTGTGTCCGAATGTGTGACCAGGGATGCCACATATCACGGAGAACATGTCCCAGTTGCTACACATCCCTGTACACCATTGTAGAGATCTGTACATACGTCAGTGTGGGAAGCATGACGTTTGCCGGTGAGGTGCATCACACATGTCGGCTGTCCGTATACACATGTGTGGTCACCACAATCTGTGTGTGTCTGTATGTATGTCTGGTGCTTGGTGTGAGTGTGCATGCTAATATACGGTGGGAAATTATCACTAGCCCCACGTGGTGACTAACCCGTAATGGTGATGCATTGCACAACCCTGTTGATGCCATAGGTCCCAGACATACTGGCTACCTGTGCATGTCCCTTCTCTGTGACACATAGTGTGGGTGCATAGTACTGTGAGGGTGATGACCACACAGGCAAGGGTCCCCAGCTGCACACTATGGGGTGTGCGTTATAGTAGTGTACACCCCATGAATGTGGCCATGTTCACGTACTGTTACAGGGTCCTACTGCTGCACAGTGTGGCCTCCAGCTACCAAGTGACACCTCACATCATCATTGGCCAGGCCGCTGTGTACAACCCCTGCACCATGTCACCATACCTGTAATGTGTCCTGCTATGTATGTCACGTCTCTGTCCAGTGTAGCCTGTGGCACAGATCACATGCGTCAGGTGCAGTATATGTGCAGACATCTGTGTCATGTTGGTGTGTCCAACAGTCAGGATGAGGGTATATGTAGCATGCTGATATTGCCAGACGTGCCTGTGTGTAATCCACAGTTACACGTGGGGGACTGCAAACACTCCTACCTGTAGGCACATGCAAGTACACCATAGGAGAGAACCAGGGTATCACAACCAACATGGTGTTACAGATGTAACCGAGACACATACCGTGAACACATCACAATGCATGCTGCACCTGCACTACATGGTATGACTGGTGCATGTCGACAGTACACAACCTATGTCACATACACAACTCAGCATTCACACACAACCACTGCAACATACACATCCCACACTATGCATACACAGGTATTGCATACACCTCTCACTATGCTGTTCACCCTGTGCATCAGAATATTTGTGCATAACCCTGCACCGATGGTGTGGATGACAGGGATGCAGCGCAGGCTTCATCATATGCACAGGGTGATATGTTTGCCAGGGGCATAGGCTGCACCAATGGATAACATCATGTGTGTGTGTAAGGGCTGGTGAGTTGACAGGACATGTCTGTGCAGAATGCATGTGGATGTTGTGGAGCTCTACAGTTGTGTTTGCTGTGTGCGTGTATGTGTGTACACAGTTCTGCCATTTGTGATGCCTACACGGGGTATAATTGACAGCCCCAGATTGTACAGTGCAGGTTGTACAGCTCGCTGTGTCCGTCCAGGGCCACGTGACCTGTGCCTGCCTGGGGTTGCACGGGTACTACCAGGTGGAGGTACAGAGTGGCTACTGTCCGACGACACATGTCTGCTGGAACCGTGTCCCTGCTGAGACCATCCAGGGCCACGTCAATGTGGCCTGCTGTGTCCTGGTGTTGACAGCGCAGCACGAGCTGCACTGCTACTGCTACCGGCACTATGGGAGCGGGCATGTGAGGTGGCATGCTCATGTTGACCTACACTAGGTGGTGTTGCTGGCCTACATCCACATGGCCTACGCCTCACTCCTACCAGGTGTTCCAGCACAGACAGCCCCCACTCGCGGATTGCCATGCCTCGGTCAAGGATTCCAACCATTTCACCTAGTTGCCTATCCAGAACATTAGCAATCTGCTGTTGAGCACTTGCCAATGCCTGGATGTTGTCATTTAGTGTATGGATAGCAGCACTCTGCAGCCTCTGCCCTTCTCTGTTCTGCCATTCAGCACGTGCCTGTGCCGCCATTACGGTCTGGAACATGCGTCTGGTGATACCAGCTGCTGCGCTCTGTCCTGCAGGTGCATGTCTGCCAGAGGTCCTCCTATGAGCAGCACTGGCCACATGCCTGTGTGGCACATCTGCAGTCATTACACTGACACCATGGTGTGCAGACACACCTTCTGTAGCCACCACACGTTCCTGTTTCACGCCAACAGACGCTGACTGTCCTTCCTCTATGGCCACCGGTGATGCGGTATGTGTTGGCAGCAGAACTGTGTGTGGGGAAGAGGGGGACATAGCTGGGATGGTAACCATTGGCACAGATTCAGACCCTGACAACCCTGCCTGTACCTCATGCATATGTTCATCACCGCTAGTATCTGTGGGGACACTAACATCAGATGGACCGCAGGAGGGTAACGCACCTACATCACCTGTGAATGCAAAGAAATACTGTAAAGTACAATAGACACAGACACACACACAGACACACAGACACACACAGACACACACACACACACACACACACACACACACACACACACAGACACACACACAAACACACACAGACACACACACAAACACAGACACACAAACACAGACACACACAGACACACCATGCATGTGATTTGTCAGATGGCATGCAGCATGCCTGCAATACAGCAGAGGGCATGCAGCTCAGACATGAATAGTGTTAGTAAGCATACCCCCCTGGGGTGCACACTACAGCAAGCAGGTGTCATATCAGTAGCCATGCAGTTCACACCATCATGGTAGTATGCATGCATCCCCGTGATACACCATGTGGCCCAGAACACGATAACAGTACACATGGCTGACGTGACCTTGACATGTAATCTGCTGACATGTGCATTAACATGCATACATGTTTGACACAATGGTGTTCTGACACATGTACAGCATCATAATGGGCTTCATATTGCAGTGTTGTGTGTATGCTCTACAGATAGAATGCATGTTTAGCAAATGTGCATGAGCATGGGAGGGTAGTGTGAGCCATCTACATTGCTATACAGTGTGAAGTACAGACACTCTGCCATTGCATGGCAACATGAGGCATGTATGTTGCTGTAGAATGCATAACATGTACACATTGCATAGCCATAACTGCAACACAGTCGTGATGTTCGACAGATCGTATATGGTAGACTTCAGTGACACCTCCAGTAGCTGTGCACAGGCATTTAGGTTGTCCAGTGTACCACATCAACTGTATAATCAGTCAACTAAGGCTATAATTGGACCATGTGTGGACAATGTGCAACAGGGTGTATACACATCCCAAGTACTGTGTGGCTACATGTCTCTGGCCATCCCCCATGGCCATGTGTGCACATGTGTTGGCCAATTGTGTGTGATGGGCATCTTCTCCACATGTCTGTGTGGTCCCATATGACATACACCCATACATGTCAGATATGTCACAATCCACAGGGCTATGCAGACAATGGGTTGTATGTTTGGTATGTGGGGTATAGGTCATGCGATAGTGTGACAATATTGCAGACAGAACACTACATGTCTGGGACATGTCAAGTGGCACATCACAATGTGTGCACCCAATGCAGGGGCATATGACACAATGGTGACACTTGTGGGCTGCCCATATCACAGCTCACTGTGTGGTATTGTGTGCGCACCACACATGTTGTTCCAATGCATGCTACATATGCCTCCATTGTAGAACACCTCCACCGTTGTATGCACAGCTGACTACACATGTCGCAATGACAAGTACTGTGGTTTCAAGTCTGTGTATCATTACATTTGTATATATTGCACATGGGTGGCGTGTGTGAATGCATGGTGGTGTGACCTGCATATCGTGACTGGAACAAACATCAGGTGTGCATGTGTTAACTGGCCATATGGCAAATAGGTCTACACTGTAACATGCCTGATACTGATGACAGTCTCACCTGCAATGGACCCATGTCTGTGCGCCACGCCAGAGGTACCTATATAGGGGTGACACACCAGTATGACCATTATCCATGAATGTATGACAGCCATAGGTCGCACTGTGCATGTGAACACATTCACCTGTGTGATAGCATATAGTATGCACATGTGTGCATACACAACGTAGCATACTGTAGTATGCAGCATGTGTGTCCACATACCTGGCATATGTTGTTACTTTACATAATGTACAGTGACACATGCAACTACATGGGATATAATAGCCATATGTGCAGTACTGACTTACCAGGCAACTCCAGGCTCATTGGTTGGGAGAGAACCACCTCCACAATGGCAGCTAGTGTTTCTGGATGCTGTTCCCTGGGTGTCCCCACACTGGCCAGTAGCTCCTCGGTGTGTGTGAGTGGGGGCTGGGTTGGTGGCCCACCACCTGTTCCACCTTGTTCCCTGGCGATTGCGGTGGCACGCTGTTTTGCATTTCGTACCAGGTCCATGCAGTGTCTGCGCACCTGCTGGTAGGTGCGGTTATGGCCACCCACATCGTTCACCCTCCTGCGTAGATCCTGCCACAGGTCATCCCGCTGCTGGGCATGCTGTGGCACATGGCTGAACAACAAGTCATATTTGTCATGGAGCTGTGGGATGAGGACATCATCCTCCTGGCGGGTGTATGCTGGGAGGCATAGACGGGGCATTATCTGTAAAACATAATGATGGTGACAGGTCACAGTTTCAGAGATGTACAGAGATACTGCTGCACATACATTTATATGAATCTACTGCATCTGCACAGCTATCTTTGCAAAGCATCATGACACTGACATGACTGACGTGGTTGTGTCACACATGTCACACCCATTATGGATTGGATATCATCACCATATATGTGTGTTACCTCATTACAGTGTTCATACTCCATGTAAATGCTGTCTTGCTGTGGGCATGTCTATTTGCCTGCTCTTGTGTTCTTACCTATCTGCACATGCCTCGATGTGTCCACGGTACTACTGATGACCTGGATGCTGTGTATATGTCACATGTCAACACAGACACAGCCGTAATGGACTTGAGCAGTGACAATGCACACATACACATGGACACCTGTACATGCATGTGTTTTGCCATATACAGCTACACAGCACTGTACAACTGTTCAACATCCTGCCACGGATCGCCTGTATTACACATGTGATAGACATGGGACAATGAATAGTCAGACGACATTCGCAGGGATGGTCATCAACCATAGCTTGTGCGGGCACGGTTACCACGCTGTAACAGACAGCCATTGTGCCACCACAAGGTGCATCAGTGCCACATTACTGATCCAGTCAATTGATAGTACATCTACCATGCGGCCATCACACCATGTATGACTGGGATGACATGTGCAGCTTTGATGGACAGGGTTGCATGGTATGGCGGGAGTATGTCACATATATGGCATAGGGATCTGTCCAGCCTGTGGCGATCCTAGTATTAGGACGGTGGCTGTCCATGACATATGTCATATAGATCAGGATATGGACATGTAGCATGTCCATCATCATGGTGTAGCAAATGTCCTTCTGCAAGGTAGACAGCATGCTGCTTAGTGGAGGTGTGGCTTGTGAAGGCTGGTATCGCACATCCATGCATAGCCATTACCCCTTACAGGTGGTATGTGACCCAATATTGGTCACCACAGTGCTGTATATGCCCGTCCAGTGATCTCCGTGCTCATGGATGGCACCCTGACATGACATGGGTACCTCATATGACTACCTAAGGGGCCTGGACATCTCACCATGTCAGGGGGTGCACTGCACAGCACCATCCCTTACACAGTGTCCATAATGTTGCCACAGCCTAGGTAGTAGTTTATGGGTACAGGGTTGTTCACCTAGTGGTGACACTGCTGGTATCATCCATCAGACTGTGCACATATGTCACACACCTCACCCACACAGCCCATTCTGTATGTTGTTCACAACACTGACACAGCTATACTGATAGGTCATGGCCATTCACAGCCTTACATACACAGATGCCTAACATTTGTCTGTGTGGTATGGGCTACAATGACGGTGGGGTACAACACATTAACCCTGTTCTACTGTATCTGGCACTGATGTGTTGTGCACATGTCACTCTTGCACCTTTTGTAGTTGTGAGTCTGTCAACAGGCCACTGGTGGAACACTCCTGTGACATGCAAAGGTATTTGTAATCAAATATCCGTGCTGTCTTGTACATCTGTACTGCTAACATCTACAGTGCTTTCATGGACATGCACACCATACTCAGCAGGGTTATTGTGCGGTGCCACCCTAAATGACTGTTATCACCACTTGTGTGTTGATATTATCCAACACCTTATCTGTTTTGTATGGTCATGCTAGGCACTTGTCCAGAACATGTGAGCATGTCATGAGCTACTGATTACTATAGCGCCCATTCCACACCATGCACCACAGGTACACTGGCTGTCCTACACTTCCGAGCTTGCTTAAGGTACGACAGCTGTTGTACACATGTAATGCACATATCCTGTGGGACATGGATGTATATACAGGCATGTCCAACTGTCACGTACCAGTGCTACTGTCTGTCTATATGAGGGATATGTCGTACATGTGGCAATAGAGCAATTGTCTCATGTACGCATTCAATACTCACCTCCCAACATACGGCACTACAGCCTGTGGGGGATGCACATCTGCAGCCGTGCTGGGCCCATAGCTCTCAGGTGTACCTCATTATGGGGAACGTACCTCATTTGGGGTTCTAAAAGGTGCATGTTCCTCATGGTTCCACATTGGAAGGGTCTGTCACACATTCATTGTTGTACATAGTTTACCTGCTAGCCATGGCTAAATAGATGGGAATGACATTAATTCATTGGAATATCTGTTTTATATGTAGGACCAGCCTATTTTAGCCATCATATGCCCTTCCTAGTTGACGCTGTTAGTAAGCCAGTTGTAAGTGTTCCACGTTTCGCCCATTTGTCACACGGTATGAGGGCTAATGTTCCTCTGTTTGGAACAGGGGGCTGACAGCTATGGCTGGGGGTAATGCTGTCGCCAACCCTGACTGCACCTGACAGTCATTTGGGGATGTATAACATTCGCAACACACCACACCCATCACATAGTCTCACATGATCTACACCACTGGACACACCTACGAGGACAACTTGTGCAGTATGTCTCCATACTCACTGTAGGCACCAGAGGTAGCCCCCATCATGGCAGACAACATCACCAGCTTAAAGCCCACAAACTCATGTGTGCCCACCACATACAGCCATTAGTGAGTTATAACATTCACAACACACCAGTCATAGCTGACTGTGTAGGGTGTCACACTGCAGTTCCACACAGCAGGCTACACAAGGCATTAGTCGCTTACATCTTGCTGTCGGGTAACTGCTTCTGCAACATAACCTATGCACCCATGCCACACCTCACCAGGGACAATATGTCTGTCATTAGCCATGTTAGTGTGATGGCCCTGTGATGCCACTTCACAGACTACATGTGCAGGGACATGTAATAGCTCAACAGTCTTATAGCCCTGAGGGTGTGGGCCTAGCCCTGGGGAGCATTTTGCATTTGTCTGGACACGATACCACTGTACAATGACTGTGTCACTTCAACAGTTGCCTATGCTCCTATTGTCATTCCACAAGCATGTGGTATCTGTCCACTATGACTGTCCTGGTCAAACACAATGCTGTGGCACAGATGACTTGCACCTGTCAGCCCTGGGAGTACAGCCCACATGTAAGGCTCTTGCTGCTTCTATACTGCCTGTCTTGCACAGTTTCCAATAACTGTCACCGGCAGGGCAGTAACTGGCAGGCGCGACATGGGGTCATGTGACACATTGCTTGTATCTTCCTCTGTGATGCACGCAGGCAGGGCACACCTTATAATGCACCACTCAAACATCTCTGCAGTGACTGTGACCTGCCTGTAGGCTCTGCAGAGCACACCTGCGATGACAGGTTATAGACAGACCATACCTTTCAGGCACATACCTGGACCGGCACACCCACAGGTGAGGGGTTCCCATATCCCACTATGTTTTGCACACATCCTGGCAAGTTGCTTAGCACAATGCATCAGAGGTGCTCCATGTGCAACTAACTGTGTCCGGGACTGCTATACACATTGTAACAAGCGACAGGGTCAACATCATACCCCACGGGTACCATACCTTCTATGTTGGTATAGTGGACAGTGGGCCTCAGCTACTACTGATGTGTGACTGACACTACCCCACACTTCACTGGGATAGCCACTCATGTACCGACACATCCATGAGTCATACCCTCCTCTCTGCTGGATCAACCCATACCCACCACCTCCAAGACCTACATTACTCTTGGCATGAACACTGCCACCATGTGCCTGATGTTACACACCTGGGGTTATCCCCTCATTGGTGGATTCCGAACATATGCTAATCAACCTTGTTAGCCACATCCCGGAAACACACCTATCACAGCATACACAGTACATGTGTACTACAACACCTACTACAGACGTCTGCTGACAGCGGTTGTTAACATCATGACACCTGTGCAGAAGGACAATGCACATACAAATGCTGACACATACCCCAGTGCACTTAAATAGCATGTACACAACTGCATGGATCATGCTATTCCACACAGAGCCATGATGGTACACACCAGATAACAGATGCCACTCTGGTGGTCATGTTCCATGGACATATGATGTACAACAACAGGTGTAGGCTGTTGCACAGTGGTGTACATTCCCATGTGTGGGGTGGCTCACTGGTCAGCCGTGGTGGGGCCACAGGGTCCCTCATCACATACTCCAAGACTAGCTACGTAAACATGACTGCCACACATTCCGGGGTGTACCACCAGGCATTATGGTGGTATGCCAGTATTTGATGGCAACACCCACATCTGCTGTCACATACAGCAGTCACTTAGGAACATTGCAGACCCAAGTATTGTTGGCAACATGCGGGAGGATGGATTCAATGCTGACAGTACACCCTCTCACTCACTACAGGGCCGCAATCCATACATGAACATTGTGGTGTCCCTGTGGTCACACCTACACAGTACTGACCTACACTCTATATGTCCTGGGACACTGGCCCCATGTCATCTTCCAACGTCCCAGGCTGTGATGTCCACCAACCTCTGAATTACATGTCTCCCCACTAGGCCACCATATTCAGTGATAGCCTTGTTTCAGACATTGTAGCCCCTGAATGGCACACAGCAGCATTTATCACACTACACACAGGTAGCACCACATTGCACGAGTGGGACTATAGTCCTACACACCTGACTGGACTGTTCTGCATGGCTATAAGGAACATCATCAAGGACGTCATTCTCAGAGACATTGTTGGGCTCCCGTCCTTTTCTGCCACCCGGGTTGGGCTTGTTAAGGCCAGCGCATGGCCCCTACACATGGTGGACTCCTTTCATACAGTTACCAGGGCAGTTGCTGATGGTACGGGAGTCCACACATCCTACTTTGTCCTCTCATTGCCTTTCAGCACCATTCCCCATTCTGGTATTGACAACATACACAACGACCTGCACATCGTACCCTGTGTCTCAGGATGTTATGCTATGTGGCTCATGGACAGGACACACAGTGAGGCCAGCATACCATAGTACCTACTACATGTCAGGTACATTTGGCATACCACGGTCCTCAGTCATAGGGCCCCTCATGTTCAGTATATGCTTCCCTGTGGAACAGGCTGGCACAGGGGACTTTCCCTGCCTAGCTTTCAAACCCCTACATACCAAGCACCATGATTGCTCCACCAGCTGATACTGACTCCAGCCATATGGGTGTCACTGTGACAGATACATAATCTGACTATCATGGCATCAAGCTGCATGACACAAGGTGCATGCACATAACCTTTGCATTACACCATTCACCCACTGACTATCACATGGATGGTAGTCCCCTACATACATATCACATTGTACATGTTTGCAGTACACACATATGTCACACCCACTCCTGTGGTTACCGTATTGCCACTGTGGCGTGGATATCCTTCTACGTGGCCACACCTATCTGTACTGGGTGTGTAACTTGTACATAGGCACCCACTGTACCTCTGAACTCAGGACATCTACACACATTCATGGGTACACCACCCCATTTAGGGTGTACCTTACTCAACAGCTACAGATTTACATGCCACAACATTAACACACCATGACGTTTACTGAGCTCCAATGGTTTAAATATGCGGCTGCACTACGGACACCACATCTGTACACAATTGCATACTACATACTCAGGGGTGACCTCTGCTGATCAGACAGGGCCCATGTTCACAACATTATTGATGGATATACTCTTCATACGCAACATAAGCAGAGGCCACTGTGCGCAACATGCTCATGGATATGTGCACACACACCACAATGAGTGGGATGTGCTTCTGGGTTACATTCCCAAACCGGACACTCACCATGCTGTGGAACATAAGTCCTATGTACATCACGCAGGGACACTCAGTAGCACTGCTCATGTGATACCTCTCTTGGTGGTTGGGAGACATATGTAGGCCTGGGATCACTGCAGTGGCTGTACTGTGCAGTGGTGCAGGTCACACCTGACTCTACTCTTCACAGAACACTACCCTGGAGAGGTGCCACTAGTGTGAACACTGTAGTTGTGCTTACACATGGACTTGCCAGACTGCATAGTACCCCACTATGCACCTGTGCAGCTATTACATGTCCTTTGTGCATGGTTACTTGGTAGCCCTTCCATTTAGATTAGCTATCATGCTATTACTATGTCCCACACCTACAGGCCATATGTATCCTGTTATTGTACATACCAATAGACAATACCTGTGGTATGCATGATATGCCTGTTATGCTGTGTAGAATATCTGTCATATCTACCTATAATACTATACATTACACATATTTCACATAGTATCCCATAATGCAAAGCATACTTGCTCAGCGGGACCACCTTACATATGTCATTAATGTTATATGCCCATACACATGCGTGCTGTGACAGTATATCAACATATACTATCCCCTGCTATGGCACACCCTTGTTGGACATACCCTACCACTGACAGCGGGTTGTATGGCATTGTTCTGTTTAATGGCCTCATGTAGCATCCCTTGTGGTGTCTGTGCTGTGTACCTTGTGTCCCACTGCTGGACGCACAGATTCTACAAGTGTTAGTATGCTCAGCAAGACATCACTACATAAATACCTTTCCCCACTTTATGCATTGCGGACACATTTACTTAATGCAAAACAGGCTATACATACAGTAAAAATAATTAATACAGATCATGCTATACATAACCTTACATATCGGGCGTTCTACATACATTGTTGTAGTTACAGCATTTCATTTCTATCTCTTTCACAGTGTTTCAACTGTTATTCGGTATGAGCATACGGTTTGAATGTCTGGCAAGTCATCCTTATATACGTCGATACCTGCAACATGTGGATTCTTCCCGCCAATTGGTGTTCCTGAGTGACTAATTACTTGCATATCAGCTGTGCAGCTACTCCATTCGCCAATTACACGGTGACAGTGGGGTATAATTGGATTCTCCACTTCGGCGTTGCCTATTTGCCCTACCTTCGGGGAGACGGTCTGTATTGTGTTTTGTTATGTGTAACTGCAACTGCTATGCATGGAGACGAGTATAGTTTGGATTCATGTCCCCCGTGGATTGTGTGTGACAGGTAGAGTATTTAGTTCAACATGTGGGTGTACCTGTCATCCCAACATCTGTTAACAGAGTATTGCAATCAATACCTGTAACATGGCTGTCTGTTCCATTATACAACGCCTGCAATTTTGCATGTCGCCTTTAATTGTGTCTCTCATACGGTATGTTGAGGGTTCTGCAGATGTAATTGACTGACTGGATGTTTGTGCTGCTATTACAGTTTGTATTGCTTTAGTTTCTAGTGTGGGGGATGTCGGTGGTTGTACGTAACATATACGGTTTGTGGGCCTTGCATTTCTACTTAATCCGTATATATGTATGTGGGCTCCGTCCCTAATTGGAAAGCTAACAGTTAGTAGACTTATGTTATGGGATTGTACGTTGGGCCGTTGTTAATTGGTTTCTATATCGTCTGCAGGTGGGCTTGCTACTTGTATACCTCCATAATTGCAGCGATATAACAGGGGATATGTGTAAGTGACAGCTATCCCTTGTATTCCTGTCCCAGATATTTGCAGTCATTGTGGTTGTGTTAAAAGAGCCTGTTTGCCATGGGTTGCCACCTTTTCATATGGTCATTGTTGGACACATGTGGGACACAAAGCGGTGTTTACAGGCCAACACGTAGCCACGGCCACTACACAGGTAGCACATAATTTTATCCTCACTACATACCTATTGTTGTGGGACTTTGGCTACTTATCATATTGCATGTAACATTTAAGTTTCTTACATACAGGCATACCTATTAAATACAACTGTTATATTATATATGAGACATATTTATGTCCTACCATCTCTGATATTTGCCCTTTGTATTGTTTTATGTCAGGACACACCTGCCCAGGGTGGGGCTGTCCCTCCTACTGTGGAACAGGTAGTAACCGTATGCCTACGGCTAGCTATACCCACACCTACCATACTGATCTGCCTCTGACTTGGCACCAACATAACTTAAACACAAAAGGCCAGCAAAGGAAGTTCCACGTAATTAAATTTTATTATTCAAAGTCAAACCAGGACTTAATAAAGTCCCAACAATTAAAAATAAGAACTCTCAGACTAGTTTCAGCTACTGCCTTCTTCAGTGAGAGTCAAAAAGCCAAAATTACTACCAGCATACAATGGTGTATTTCTAATGCAACCCAGCCAATAGGCATTCTAGGTATGTTCCTAATAGAGAATTATTCATGAGTTGGTACTTGGGCAAAAATAAGAAACAAAAAAATCAAACAGTGTTTATATAATGCATAGATGCCATATAGAAATATAATATATAAAAACACTGATAATAAATGAGTGAATGTGAGACAATGACAAACTGACAGTTATAATTCTAAATGTTTGTAGACCAAAATGTAAACCTGAAGCTGAATACAGTATCAGAAATCATTGTGTGGCAATATAGCAATAACCCACGCCTGGGTGTGGGTAATGCTAAATTTACCCATGCCCGAGGGACCAAACAAAGCCAACCGTGGGTAAATTTAGCATTACCCACACCCAGAAGTGGGTTATTGCTATTATACCATGACATTATTTAAGAAAAGAAACTGTTACTTTTCTTAAATAATGGCATAGTATAATGCCTGTTTGCTGCCCTTCCGCAGATGTCTGGCATCGGCAGTTCTGATGTAGGGCGCCTGCGCAGTACATCAGAGCTGTGAGCAAAACGGAGAAAGCAAGATCTCCGTTGCTTTTTTAGTCTCGCTATGTTAAATGAGTTTAACATGGCGAGACAGTTTTAAAATAAGCAACGGACATCTCCGTTGCTTATTTTAAACTGTCTCGCTATGTTAAACTCATTTAACATAGCGAGACTAAAAAAGGGATCTTCTTTCTCGTTAACTAAACACTGTCCTATGTTAAATGGGTTTAACATGGCGAGACAGCTTTAAAATAAACGGAGATCTCTGTTGCTTATTTTAAGCTCGCCATGTTAAACCCATTTAACATAGCGTTTAGACAAGCTTAGTTATACTAATGGAAAAAGTCCGGACGGACCTTTTTCCATTAGTATAACTCGATTTACAATGGGCACGCTGGCCAATCAGCGTGCACGTTTTGGGGGGGTCATGGTATAATATAACATAATGTCACATAAGGGTTTGCTGTTATAAGATATTCATATCTCCCAAAGAAATATAAGATGCTCTAAATAAATACTGCTCCCTTATAGATGATCATTGAGACCAGGAGGAAATAAGGCTCCTAGATGGACAATCCAATATTTTTCTTTGTGACTATGTATATTTTCCCATCCTAACTGATTATGTCTGTTACCAGTAATTTTATCTATGATGGTGAACATGAATTTGGCTGTGGGATGTGTAATGGTGTGTTGATATAGGGCATTCGTCAATTTTTTGGTGTGAATGTCACTTCGGTGTTCCCCTATTCTAATTCTCAATGATCTTGAAGTTTTGCCCACATAAAAGGTGGAACAATGGCAAGTAGCCAGGTATATCACCCAACTAGTAGAACAATTCCCAAAGATCCTAACATCATATATCTTGCTTGTATTTGAGCTTGTGAATTGTTTGATCTTATTAACCTGACTGCAAGAAGTGCAATGCCCACAGGGGAAAGTTCTTAGAAGGTTCCTTCAGGTTTACATTTTGGTCTACAAACATTTAGAATTATAACTGTCAGTTTGTCATTGTCTCACATTCACTCATTTATTATCAGTGTTTTTATATATTATATTTCTATATGGCATCTATGCATTATATAAACACTGTTTGATTTTTTTGTTTCCTATTTTTGCCCAAGTACCAACTCATGAATAATTCTCTATTGGGAACATACCTAGAATGCCTATTGACTGGGTTGCATTAGAAATACACCATTGTATGCTGGTAGTAATTTTGGCTTTTTGACTCTCACTGAAGAAGGCAGTAGCCAAAACTAGTCTGAGAGTTCTTATTTTTAATTGTTGGGACTTTATTAAGTCCTGGTTTGACTTTGAATAATAAAATTTAATTATGTGGAACTTCCTTTGCTGGCCTTTTGTGTTTAAGTTACGTTGGTTGGGCCGGGCATGCTGTACGTGCGAGGCGTGCTGTTTTTGTTGGCACCAACATACACATGATGCGGACACACACACACATTACAGTCACATAGATATGAACACGGCACCCTCAACGCACACTTACACAGACTACGGCACTCACAGACACAGTTGAACACAGTACCTACACGGACCGCGACACCGGCAGCGGTGACTAACTGTCCCTTCATATCATCATACTATTACTCGCGGATGTACTGTTCCGGTACTGTGTTCTATCGGACTTTCAGCCTCATGGTTACGCATGTCGGTATGTTACACATTCCATGGTTGGCAGTATCCTATTTATTTGTACCTCCAAGATGTTATGAATGTCGTTGAACTATCTATTATATTTGCAGATATCGCTGAATCCATCTATATCAACATATATCCCTCTATTGCCCTTTCTATCTGTATTATATATATGCATATGTGTACATATATATATATATATATATATATATATATATATATATATATATATAACTATATATATCTATATATCTATACATATATATATCTGGCGGGGAACGTGACAGGCACACAGCACCACCATATGCTGTAAGACTCATGTACTGTTCAGGTGTTGGCATTCCGTGTTCCACTGGCTGTTTTTTTTACAATGTTTGAGGGCTGCCTATGTAGGAGTTACACATTGGGCCACCTATACATTACAATTTACAGGTGGTCATGTTTGTGTGCCATCCATTTTACTGTGTGTGCAGGTGGAGAGGTGTCAGCCCGTAGGGGCCTACACGGTCAAAGTATGTGCTATACATTCCCTCTTTGCCAAGGCGTAGGCATATTGGGCATGTCTACGTCTGCCTACTGGGGCTGGCACAGTGTGTTCATGGTCTGAATCCCTCTGTGCCTGTACTGGCCTTGGCAATTGCGGTGGGCTATGAGGGCCTTCGCCATTTTGTCCCTGCTGCAGCTGCTTCCGCAGGATCATATTATGTAGCATGGCAAATACTATGATGATGTGGGCACATGTGCCTGGAGAGTACTGCAAGGCTCCACCAGATGTATCCAAGCACCAGAACCATGATTTCAGCATCCCGAACACATGCTCTATGATGATTCTGGTTTGTGCGTGTGCCTCATTATGGCGTTCTTGCATGGATGTGTGTGCATTTCTGATGGGAGTCATCATCCACGGCTCCAGTGCATAGCCAGCATCCCCCACGAGATGGCCATGTGGGATGTCCCCCCTGACAAATACCTGATACAGCTGTGAGACATGCGAGATATGGGAGTCATGGTAGCTTCCAGGGCTGCCAGCACACACATCCATGATAATGCCCTGGGAATTGCACACGACCTGGCAGTTGATGGAGTGGAATCCCTTGCGGTTTATGTAGCACCTACCCTGCTCACCGGGTGCTGACTTGATTTGTATGTGTGTGCAGTCTATCGCACCCAGTACCTCCGGGTATTGTGCCACATGGTGGAAGTGGCGCATATTGCTGGCCAACTCCTCCTGAGTTCTGGGGAAGTGTAGCTGCTCATTGGCATGTGGTAACATGGCATCCAGGAACTGGTGTAGTACGCTGGATGCTGATGCCTGTGAGATACCCATTATATCTCTAGTTGGCCTTTGAAAGGTACCTGTGGCCAGTATTCGCAGGCTTACTCATACCTTTGTGTCCACTGGTATGGGTTCCCCTCTGTTGTTTCTGGTTCTCAGGTGTGGCCGGCACAGCTCCACTATTTGCTGTAAGATGTCCCTGTCCACCCTGTAACGCTCTACTATCTCCAGGTCATGTAGCCCCTGGTAGGTTACCCTTGGTCTGAACACTCTCCTTCTCCTCCGAGGCCTGCAGTGGTTGTCGGCATCATCCTCCACAACACCGTCAGTCTCTAACACATGCTGATGAATCACAGCTATGGCAGCTCCCAACATGTGCATTTTAAAAGTTCCCCGTGTGTTTACACTTATGGTGCGGAGTTTGGGAATACACAGGTGTGTGTTGGGTGCTTTTACACTTTATACTATTGTGCTGTGATCACCGATGATGTCATAGGGTGTGTATGTATGTTCGTAGCTACAGGTTATGTTATGTGTTTTACTGCCAGAACTACTATTGTGGTGCCTTTGGTGTTGAATTACATTTGCCTGCCATGGATTACCTCTTGACCTTCCCTTTACATTTCTGTGCATTGCACATACCATTTTCTGGCGTGCATCCTGCAGCCTACTTTCATTTGTACTTTCCTGGACCTGGCGTATCTTGCGTTATGTGTGCTACTGCTGGTCTGCTGTCGGTTTGCTTTCCTCTGCTGTGTCAGGTATCCTATCTTTGCAATCCAATACCTCCCCTCCTTTCTTTGCATTCACATGCCTCCCCTATTGTGTTTTGCAGGTTTCTGCAAGCGGACTTGTCAGCTGCCGTCGATTGGCCTTCGTGGGTTGATTGGTGTTGATTTCTCATTAGTACTCCAATTACCCTACTTCCGCATTTCCTTCTTTTCTTCCCCTGACCTTCCTGTTTCTGCTATTGTTTGTGGCGCGTGCGTCCGATTACTGGGTTTCGGGCACGTTTTCATCCTCGTACACATGTGCTTTTGGCCACCATGTGTGCTCTCAGCTAAACGATTCCTCCCCATCCCTATCCTGCAGCTTTGCTTAGCAACAGACAAGCCAGATTTGCAATGCTCCAATGTGCTTAGTGCTACGGTGGCACACCCCTCTGCTGATGTCATGTATCTCCTCTGAGTCACTCCTCGGTGTTATACCACTGCACCGTATGGTACAACCTTCCTCCGGTGGGACATTTGCGATTCAGTATTATCTGCCTCATTTGCATGGCATTGACTACTAATTCATAGTTACTGTGCCGAACACTATCGCAAGCCCTTAGCAACCCTTGCACCTTGGTTGTGGTGTTCCATGCCTACCATTGTGTGTTATGCTGTAAACCTGAATTCTATTACGTTGCGATTTTATGACATTTTTATATTATTTCTTAATGTTACAGCTTCTGCACACATGCCCTGCGGTTCTGCTGTGTGTTACTCTGGACATGACATTAAATGTTGTTATTTACATGCTGTGCATCTCTTCTTATGCCATTCGCTGTGTTTTTCGCAATTGGCATATGTTAACATTGTGATACCTGGGTCTGGCCCTCTTCCATAGCTCCGATGTTCTGTTTGAGAAAATGCAAACCGTGTTTTTTGGTTTACATTTCCGTGGGCTTACGCTACACTTGCACCACTTCATGAATTGCTATATGCCTTCATTTGCATGGTGCAACACTGCACATGGGATGATTTGCATACCTATGCCGGGGGCTGCGCAGATATGGCGTATGCCGGTAGTGCACGTGGAATTGGATCATACCTGAATCGCTCGGCGGCCATATTTGGCATTATAACGCCAATGTTATGCGTGCGCCTGGCGCAAGCTTCATGAATCCCGGGGTATATTTTTTTAGGTTACAGTTATTTTAAGTGTTAGGGGCAGCATGCATTTGGTGTTTAGACTATTGGTTGCATTTTTTTCTGGTGCAGCTATGTTTGTGTTCAATTTGAGTAGGCCATTTGCTATTATATTATTCAATAACTGTTAAATTCTGTGTGCTGACAGTGTAGTAACCTGGGTTGTCATATCTATTATTTATTCCATCACAGAAGTGATACGGCTACCAACTCTAATAAGATGACCTTTTCATGGATGCCTCATTTTTCAAAGACAGAGAATGAGATGATAGTACAGAACCTCTGTCCCTATGCTGGATGACTCCCTGATGTGCAATCAACCAGCAAGCACCTCCATGACCATGTCTGGTGACAGGTGGTTGACAATGTGAATGCTGTTAGTGGCCATGGCCATAAATATGAAATGATCCAACATAGGCCACCAATATGATACACAAGACCAAGGTCTGAGCAGTGGCTGTGACACTGGAGTGCAGGGTTACAGGTGGTGGACTAAATACCTTACCACCACTTACCAAGATAGAGGAGTTCCTGTCATCAATCATGGCTGCAGGCAGCATCTCAAATTTTCACAGTGTGATGTTGGCTATAGGGTCAGAGATGGGCAGGCTCCAGAGGATTTCTACTAGTGATGCCCCTGGTATGTCATTCTACACTTTGTATGTCCACCATTTGCAGTTGGTAGTCACATAAATACATATAATGCTTCTTTCACATATTGCATTCTAGATACATCTGGCACTGAGGTGGAATGACCACCTTCACATGGTATAGCCATACTTACACGCATCAATTACATTTATTAGTAATTTAAATGATAGCACTTACACATGTTGTAGTGGTTCTTGAGCATATCCAATATAGGTATTTTTACTGTATTTTTTCGGTGTATTCAAAGGTGAGGCATTGTCTGGCACCAGCACTGTGGACCTACCTGGATCCTTATTCTCTGATGATGAAGGTGGGATGAGCAGACACAGTCTGGGGGCTGCAGAGGGGTATGTCAGACACAGTGAGTGTGTCCTCACATCCCCTCTCCTCATTATGGACACAGTCAGTTTGCCTACACATACACATGACAGTGAACCTTCTGGGAGTGAACTGGCTCATGGGAACTTGGTTCATCAGGGTAGTGTAATGTCCCCAAATGCAAATATGCCAAAATCTTCTCCTAGCTATCTTGAGTGGAACGTACCACATCAGCAGGCAGTAGAGGTGCTCAGAGAAGGCATGGTTACTGACTGTCACTAAGAATGTCGTCACTTGCTGGCACCCAATGTATGTGCAGGACCATTGTGCAGGCAAAAGTCCACTTGAACATTTGAAGAGATTATGAAACTACTGCATTTTTGCAGATGCTGACTTAACCATCTTTGTGACTCCTTGGACAGGATGAATGATGCACTGGACCATTCAGTGTCTATTCTGGGTTATCTATTGAGAGAGGAGCAGCTGCCTTTGTAATTTATTTATTTTTTACTTTTTCTCACTATGTACATTGATATTATATAACCTTGTTGTTCTTTGTGATCGTTGCATTTGTATACTCTCTTATTAGAGTTTTTCTCCCCAGGTCTCCACTGAAAAAGAACCTGTGTCCAGTCAAACCTTCTCAGTTACCAAATGTTAAATAAATAAAGCCAGTCACCTTATACATCCTCAACATACCTCTCAGCCTCTTAGAGCAAGAAATCTGAACAAAGCCATACATAATGGGGGGAGGAAAAAGGCCTCAAAATAGGGACAATTTTTAAATATTGCTCTTTATTACTTAGAAAGTTGATACAATAACAGTTTTTTTATAAGCATGGATTTTCTAAAGAGTATGAAGTCTAAAACTCAAATGCTTGTAACTATTTTTTGATTTCCATTCTCAATGATTTGCCAATCATTTGTCAGAAAAAACAAAACTTTATGAGGAACAGACCAAAAATATGAGACAAAAATCCAGACATTCTCTGAAAATCTGGACAGCTGAGAGTTATGATCCTCAAATGGTAGCTGATGTGGTCATGAACAATCCAGATCCTATTCCTCTAGTGTTAACACTTCTATGGCTTCATCAGCTGTAAATGCGTGTACATCCAGATGAGGTCATCTACATGGTCACTGCCTTAGACATTGTCATGATGACAGTTTATCCAGTAGACAACATTCACATTCAGGCTGCATACTAACTTCTAGCCAGATGAAACAACCAGTGCAACTCCTGGTAAACATAGTTTTCATGTGTGGAGGCATCCACAGCAAACTTCATCTTCATCCATGCATGACTTATACCTGTCAAATATGCCAGAAACTAGTGCTAGAACACATGCTGAGACTGTGTCCCTACAGATACACACCCAAACAACACACTGGCCATGACACCTGATACACAGAATAACTTCACCATGGACATGCACACAATAGACCCACACACACAGTGTATCTGGACACAATGACCTTAATCGTCCATACTAGTTCTGTTACCTCAGTTGTCATACTCACACACTTCCCTGGGAAAGGCATGCACTTCTGGACCTGCCTTCCATACAGATGGTGACAAATGTGCCCTGCCCTTTGCACTATATATGACTTCAGTGGGTTGCTTATATCTGATATACAGAGTAGCTAGGCAATCCATGGGTAGGCAAGATTTTTTTTTCCTGTGTATAGATATCATTTTTAAAATATCTTTACTCTGCTTAACTTGTGTAGTCATAGTTACAATTGTGTAGGACAGCGTGCTATCCCACCTGTCCAAATGATGCTTTGAGTGCCCTCGCCTATGTGTCTAACTTGAGGAGCTTATGTCAGATGCCCAGAGTTGTCATGCAATGCATAAGCATACAAAGTCTGTTTTTCCAGTGGATACATTATCATTTTTAATGTATGTTTACACTGCTGTAGGTCTGTAGTAATAGTAGTAGTAGCAGTTTTAGTTGTAGTTGTGTAAGACCACCCGCTAGAGCAAATAATGATGAGTGCAGGCATCCAGGAGGATGTCTGACTTGTGCTACGTATATTTGTATATTTGTGTGCATCTTTCTTACTATCTGTATGTGTTGAGCTTATATATCATTTATATGGTATGATACTCCTGTGCATGCAGCATCATTTTTACTGTCTGCTTAATCTGTTTACGTATTGTAGTATTTGTTCAAGAAAGTTTGATCTTACACTTGTTCTATTACTGTTAAGATTGCCCTGGTGTTGGGCTGCCTATATTTGATGTTTAGCATAGTAATGCAATGCATAGGCAAGCATGGTTTGGTTTGCATCTATGCACCAGTGTTGCCCTCTGTATCTGCTGAGCTCTTATGTATTTTGTAGTGAGTGTGTATACAGCTCACTGCCTCTTAGCTAGTGCCATGGCATATTGTGTCTGCCTATGTCTGATATGGTTGTCCCCTGTTGCTGGCTCTTCCTCTGCTTCCTTATCTGTCTCACATGCTGCTGTTTGTGCTGTTGGGAATTGTGATACCGGCAACAGGTCATTCTGCTATACCTGATTTCTAAGTATAATATTTTGTAAGTTGGCATACACAGTGTTTTTGCAGAGGTGGCAAGGTCATACTGCAGGGCTCAAGCAGATTCAATTCAGTAGAACCATGACTTGAGCAGCTCAAACACATGCTCTATGATTTTTGTAGTTTGTGCATGGCTGTGGCTGTAATCTTGCTCAGTGGGGTTGTGTGGATTTATCACTGGTATTAAGATCCAATACTCTAAGGTGTATACAGCATCCCCAATTAGATGTCTCTGTGGGAAGACACTCCTTGCAAATCTTTGGTGTAGATCACAGGTGTGCCTTTTGTGGGAGTTGTGAAAACTGCCTGAGTGGCCTGTGCACACACTTTAGATGATACCTTGTGCATTACAGTCCATCTTGCAGTTGATGTAGTGATACCAATTCTGGTTCATTTACCTTCTTTCCAATTTACCAGGCGGTGCCTTTATTTCAATGTGGGTACAATTTATGGCTCACAGTACCTTAGGGAAGTGGGATGCAGCATAGAAGTCTTAGACAGTGCTAGCTTCTACATGGAGACCACATATGGTCTCCCATATCTTGCAGCATGGCATCAAGAAATTGGTGAACTATTCTGGAGGCTGAAGCTTGTGATGTCCCCACTGTCACCTGTAGGTTGATGAAAGACCCCTGTAGCTAAAATACATAAATCTGCATGTACCTTAGTATCTACTGGGATAGGTTCTCCATGATTCCCATGCGGCCACAGACAGGGGCAATACATATGGAGTATTTGCTGTATTATGTTCCTGTCTACCCTGTAGGGGTCCATTATGTCTATTTCATGGAGGCCATGAAAAGTTAAGTAGGGTCAGAAGGCCCTGTGCCTTTGGAGGTGACATCTGGCAATATCAGCAGCAGCAGCAGCTTCCATTAAGACCCTCTTGCATATACAAGTTTGCATTGGATTTAGCAACCCCGAACCTATATAAAGTTTTCTAGTGGATTAATGTGAGCATACAGCCAAATTCACTGCTAACTCAGCTCCACTTCTTTTTACTTTGTTAGCATTCATTATGACATTTTATGAAGTTTTTAGCATATTGCTCAGATAATCATTATTTTCAAGCCTGCCATGTCACGTGATAGTGTTTTCTGTATTGTGCACACCATGCTCATCACTGCTTATCATTCAAACGCACATGCACTTAGCATGATGTGTAGGCATTCATGAATCCCAGTCATTGTTATTATTACCAGGTTATGATTATCTTTGTAATCAGTAGACAAAAGCATAACATGGTTGCCAGAAAAACAAACCTGAAAATAAAGCATATCATGATGTAAAATGAATGAAAGTAAACCCATTTTTTTCTCAAATAATTACTTATTCAAAATGGAGAAATTGTATTATAGTTTTCTAATAGCTTCTATATTAAATGCATGAGATATATTAATATATATTTATTTTCAGTCTAAAAAATTGCTTGTCTCTGATAGCACTTTATTAAATTTGTTTTGAAGAGCATAAAATTATTGGGTGACTTCTTGACTAGGAGCTAGACAACTCAAATTTTAATAGGAGCAGAAACACCACAAGAAGAAGGAATGGATGGTAGAGTAGCACTATGTGACTTACAGAGACTTGTCCCTTCTGTAGTGAGGAAGGTACTGGTCCCAGACTGCTCAGCTCTTCCCATGCAAATGATTACAGCAGCTCCTGGATCGGGATCATTCCATGACAGTGACTGCAAGCATCAGAGGAGACTGCATGTATATGTGTGTGAGCACGGACATATTTGGGCAGAGCACAGACTGCCCTCAAGGGGATGCATACCTGTTCATGTCAGCCATCAGGAATATAGTTAGGGAGGTAATCATAAGTATGATGTCCTCCAAGTATAGAAAAGTTGCTGTTGTAAATTATACTGGGAAAGACATAGCATTAAAAGATTTAGCCATTGTTATGTACCTATGCACACCATCTGTAGGATGCAATGTGAGGTACAGTTATATGATTATGAATTGTTTTTAAAATGCCATACAAGAGGAAACAATGCAGTTACTGGTATTAAGGTGACACATTGTGAATGGATACATTTTTGATTAAAGATTTTTCTCTAACACAAGGCAAACTTCCTCAGAATCCTAACAAAAACACTTTTAAAGTATGCCTTCTGCATGGTTAATACTTTGAGAAGATTTGATACTAAGGTACTACAACATATATACACATCAGTAGTAGAGTAGTGGGGAATTCAGAGACTCAGTCCACTGTGAGCAGATCCACCTCCAGCATTGGTGTATGCTGTGTACAGTGCACATGCAAATGAGACATACAGCCTGGATATCATTAGCTGGATTATTCCTGAAGATTGCAGTGTTCTTCCATTGCAATCCATGGCTAATTCAAGTTCTGAATAAGCCATCTTTTTGTACACATTATTCTGATAATGCCTGTAAAGTCAATATTATGGGCTATGATTAAAAATGCCTGCTGGTAGACCCTGGATACTACCAAGCATTGTTTTACTTTTCAGTCTAGTAATCCTTCATGAATCCATTGGCTATAATACTATACATTTTTACCAATAAAGGGACTCTCTTTCTGATGTTGAGGATCAGGATCCTCCTTGTCTACATCCCTCTACTCCACTAAACTAGAGGTTGGGAGATGAGTCTGTCTCAACTCCTCCTTAATGACCCTCACTAACTCCCCTTCCAAAGAAAGTCTGCAGCTGTCAGCCAGCACTACCTCAAGTTCATGATGACTATCATTTACCTGTCTCCTTCAAGTATTGACATCTCAGGGAAGCCAAGTATCTTTCCCTTGCCGTGGATCAGAAAATGAAGTCAATTGCTCAGGTAAGTAGTGCCATTGATTGTCCACTGCATGGTTTTGTCTGAGGCTGAGTCCTTTTAGCAATGGCTTCCTTCCTTTTTGTCAGGATAAAATAGTAACCATTTCAAATGTTGGGATAAGATAGAAGTCGAATTCAGAGGCATACGTAGCAGCTTGAGCAATCAGATCCTTTGGAGGAGGAGTTTAGCAGAATTTATTTAAGTAATCAAGTACCTGAAGAAGGCTTGTGTTTGAGAAGACCCTAGCTACAGAGGTGTTTTACAGGGGAAGCACTACAAGTTGTAAAGGAAAATGTGAATACATCATGGCCTGATGACACATAAGGACATGTGCAAGAAATGGCCATATTTGTCAGGACTAGATCCAGGATTTATGGGCCCCTAGTAGGATGGTTCATTTTCTTTGTGAAAGAGTTGGCATGTATAACATTAAGGAATCTCTGGGCATGCCAAGCATTTTTAGTGTAAGTCACCATTGTATTGATAGGCAGTTGAACATAAACAATAAGAGAAACAGTGCAGTTACAGATTAAATATGCAGAGGAATAAGAAAGTGTACGTGGAAGGACAAATTAACAGCTATTGTAAAAAAAAGTAAATAAAAAAAAAAACTACCTAAACTAAATTTTATTTATTTTATCTTCACTTGTCTATTTTTGACCAGAGTATTACCACTATGCTGGTGGCCTCTTTTTAGACGAAACTTGAAGTAGTATTTCTTCTAGTATAGGAAAGTTGGCTAGTGCATCAGGGATCTTTCCCTAGTCTTTTCAAGAGGTGACATGGAATATTACAGTGAATATAAAACATGTACACATCCCTGTTACAATGCCAGGTCTTTCTGATATAAAAAATGAGACCACAATAAATCATTTCAAAACTTTTCCCACCTTTAATGTGACCTATAACCTGTACAATTCAATTGAAAAGCCAACAATTCTGTTAGGGGAAAAATATAAAAAAAATATAAAAAATAAAAAACGTACATTAAGCTGGTTGCATAAGTGTGCATACCCTTAAACTAATATTTTGTTGAAGCACCTTTTGATTTAATTACAACATTCAGTCTTCTTGGGTACATACCTGCCATCAATTAAAGCCACTCTGATTAAACCCAAATAAAGTTCAGCTGTCCTAGTAGGATCTTCCTGACATTTACTCAGTTGCCTTTTACAGAAAAAGCCATGGTTTGCAGAGAGCTACAAAGTGTCAAAGGGATCTCATTGTTGTAAGTTATCAGTCAGGAGAAGGGTACAAAAAAATTTCCACTGCATTGGATATACCATGGAACACAGTGAAGACAGTCATCAAAAAGTGGAGAAAATATGGGACAACAGTGACATGGCAAAGAAGTAGACATCCCTCCAAAATTGATAAAAAGACAATACAAAAACAGGTCAGGGAGGCTGCCAAGACACCTACAGCAACACTAAAGGAGCTGCAGGAATTTCTGGCAAGTACTGGTTGCATACTTCATGTGAAAACAATCTCCAGTATTCTCCATATGTCTGGACTATGGGGTAGGGTTGCAAGATGAAAGCCTTTTCTTACACACAAAAACATCCAGGCCCAGCTAAAATTTGCAAAACAATACACCAAGTCTCCCAAAAGCATGTGGGGAAATGTGTTATGGTCTGATGAGGCCAAGGTTGAAATTTCTGGCCACAATTCCAAAAGGCACATTTGGCGCAAAGACAACACTCCGCATCACCAAAAGAACACCATCCCCATGATGAAGCATGGTGGTGGCAGTATCATGTTTTGGGGTAGCTTTTCTTCAGTTGAAACTGGGGCTTTAGTCAAGGTGGAGAGAATTATGAACAGTTCCAAATACCAGTCACTTTTGGCCCAAAACCTTCAGTTGTCTGCTAGAAAGCTGAAGATGAAGAGGAATTTCCCCTTTCCACATGACAATGACCCCAAGCATACATCCAAATCAACAAAATAATGGCTTCACCAGAAAAAAATTTAATTGGAATGGCCCAGCCAGAACCCAGACCTAAATCCAATAGAAAATCTGTTGGGTGACCTGAAGAGGGCAGTGCACAAGAGATGCCCTTGCAATCGGACAGATTTAGAGCACTTTTGCAAGGAAGAGTGGACAAATATTGCCAAGTCAAGATGTGCAATGCTGAAAGACTGCTACCATAGAAGACTGAATGTTGTAATTAAATCAAAAGGTGATCCAACAAAGTATTAGTTTAATGATGTGTACACTTATGCAACCAGGTTATTGTACTTTTTTATTTTTTATATTTTCCCCCTAACAGATTTGTTTGTTTTTCAATTGAATTGTACAGGCTATAGGTGACATTAAAGGTGGGAAAAGTTTTGAAATTATTTATTGTGGTCTCATTTTTATGTCACAAAAACCTGGCAGTTTAACAGGGGTGTTTACACTTTTTATGTCCACTGTACATCTACCTGAGCTACCACCAACTCAAGTAGGTGGGTCTGTTTAATGTCTGATCCAAATGAGACAAGAAAAGATAAATAAATCTAACCACCTCTAGCTTATAGGTACTGAATTCTTACTGATATATAAACCCTCAGATGAAAACAGGCAGAGAGTGCAAATAGCAAACTTAGAAGGAAGTGGTCACCTCAATATTTTCCAAGCAAAGATAAGACAGAACAAGTATTAGTCTCAAATATTTATAAGTTTTAGTTCACCACCCAACATTAATTGCATCATTTCTTCTGTCAGAAAAACTGACTTTCTCAGAGCAAAAGTAATTTAATCAGATATGCCATCCTAGAAACAAAAGAGTTGCCAATATATAGGAACTCGGCATTGAATATAGAATCTTTAAATCAGTTTTCCTTAAACTGGCATTAGTCATTGCACCACAGCTCCAATTCCACAAATTCCATATTGCACTAAAGACAGAATGATCAAAGGACAAAACTAAGACAAGAGTAAAAGACAGATTTTATTGTGCAGGCATAACGAATGGGAGATGCCTGTCTTTCTTGTAAAGAATTCCTGAAGACTGCACCCCATCTGAAAAATTTTAATTGATCACATTTACCTAAAAAACAGGTACCAGAAGAAGTGCCATTATGTAGAACTAATGCATTGTCTTCTGTCAAGGATCTTAAACTGTTATTCACCCAAGTTAATATTCTTATAGAGATACTACCAACCAAAGTAGTCCCTTTATTTCATGAATACTGCATCAGCTTTGTAAATGCTCTAAAGTCAGAGAGCTGAAGACATCAGTCCAATACACACATTCTGATGAATTAGTAGAGAGGTTTAATAGAGCACTGAAATCCATGTAAAGAAAATTTCCTTGTGCAAATGGTAAAGACAGATTTTACCTTATTTGATCTTTTTTTAATTTTTTTTTTTATTTATTTTATTTTATTTTTTATTGCTTTTTATGGCAAGCATCTGAGATAGCAGCTAGAACCTGGTAAGATAACTTGGGGAGAAATTAAAAAAAAACACTATTCATAAGTATGATAGAACTCTATGTTAGTTTGTAGGCTGGATTAAAGCTGGTAATGCATATAACAAGTGAGTACATGCAGAGACCCCAGAGAAAGCAGCAATGAATCAAGTATAAGAATGCCTCACTTAGAGAGCTTGACCTAGTCCTGCTAGTCTTCCCCACAGAAATCACATTTCTGGCCAATCATCAGCTATATGATTCAACATACAGGAAAAGGAAAATGGAATATATCTATTTCATTCATGCATTGAAGGCATGCAACAAAGCAGAGAATTCTGCAGAGAAACTGCAAGGTGTGGTTCATGCAGGGGTGGCTAGGGTTTCTTTGCATGAAGTAAAGATAGAGAATCCTTGTTGAGAGTGCAAGAACAGGAATTTAGAGAATTCCTTCTAAGAAATAAATGATGTTTTCAGCAATGCCTGAGAAAACTAAACTGATAGAACAAAACACAGAGACAACACTTAGAGTGAAAGTTAGAATTAGAAAAACAGTTACCAAGGGAAGAAGGTCAAAACATGTTCCAAACTGGCATGATATATAAGCCAAAGAGTAACGTGAAAGTTACCAAACAGAATAACATTTCAAAGATTAGAAGTGTAGCAAGGGTGGGGTGAGGGGGTAGACATGCAGGGTGAAAGGTCTTAGGAGCTCATTCGGAAAGTGTAGTTTCTGCATTCTTCCATACTTCAGTACTTTGGAAGCTGTAGCAAGCCATTTGGTGTGTTTCTTTTTTTGTTCTTCAGTTGAAGAGCTGAGGTGGCAGGGGGTGCCTGTCAGGTACTGGCAGCACTGGGCAGTATAAGAGCCAGCCAAATATCTGCTAAAGATTGATGGCTATCCCAGGTTCAGAAATAATGAATTCACAGAAAGCCAAGAAAAGACAGACTCATAACTACATTGTATTTGATAAATAGATATGACAAGATACCATTGCCCCCTCTACCAACAAGAAAACACGATCAGTAATCCCTGATGGTCTGATTCAGTGCACAAGGTTGCCATTTGTCTTTATTGAGATGAAACTGCCTTTTAGAGAATAATGCATAGAATATTAAAGTCCCACCTATGATATACTCCTGGATGAGATAGTCATTCTTTCAGAGGACTGCAAGTTTAATTTACTAAAAGTAAAGATTATACTAACATCTATAAGATAGGCATTCTTGATCATGAATGCTAAGAGTAGTAAATTGGGCATGGTGAAAGCCAAATATTTAGGCTATCTTACAGGAAAATGGATAGAAAGATCATAACAAGAAAACCTAGATGAGAAAAAAATGGCCTGTTACATCCACTAAGAAGATGTGAAGGCTTTTCTTGGACTAGTCAAGTGCTGTGGAATGTTCATGCCTAATTTTATGGTTATTGCCTGCCCTTCAACAGATACTCTGCTATGTATCTATGTTGTCCTCTTTACACAATCTAGGAAATGCCTGATAGCCAACATCTGCCCTTGGATGAATGAGAACATTAGAAAAACATAAACACAGAGATTTGTTATGGAAAGCATGGAAGGCTTATCTAGTCAATCTAATACTACATCAAACTTTCCTTAAACAAAGCAAATATGCTAGAATAGCCTATAGTTGTACCAAAGCACTGTACTTAGAGAAGAGGCAACAATTCTATACTTCCTACCCTAAGCTATTTTGGAAAGAAATGAAACATATAACTGACCAGATTACTGAATCCACAACAGATCAAATAGACAACCCCTACTTCAATGACAACATTTTCACTGACTTCCAAAACATGCTTCTCTCTTCAATAAAGTAAATATTAAACAATGTTGCCCCTTCTCCATGCAGCCCTCTGGGCTGTTAAGATGATACCTAACCAGAGTAATATCATTTTGTATCTTACTCAGCCACCTTCTACTTCAAAGCCATAGTAGGGGGATTTATATTTGATGATATTTTCTGAGGGAAGGTTGAAGAGGAGAGAGCGGTAAAGATGGAGCTGAATTGTTCAGCCAGGAGGATTGCTATGTCTTCTGGCTGAGTATAGGTGGCTCCATTTACAAGGTGATCTGCACACAATTGTGTATTGCCTTTGAGGTTGCGGACATAGCTAAAGAATGCTTTGTGGTTGTTCTAGGCCTGGGAGGCCAAACTTACCTCAAATTTGGCTTTGGTACACTTTATTTGCCCTCTGAGCTGTTTGTTTAGTTTGATGAGAGTGCTGGGTGCTGCACCTCCTAATTTTTGCCACAATTTTATTCTTCTGGTTATACAGCCTATTGATTTTGTGATTCCACCCAGGGTGGCTTGTTTTTTGAGTTAGTTCTGTACTTCTTTCTGGTGGGTACAGCTGCCTCTATGCAACTATTAACATGCTTGTACAGGTTTGTGAACAGTTCTGCAGAGGCAGCAGTGTTCTCTAGGTTTATGGGGCTTAAAATTTTGCCAGTTTCTCACTTAATAGCAGGAGGTTAGCCTTAGAATAGTTCCTGCATATTCCAAGTTTAGCTGGGGGTTCAGGTTTTATTTTTACTTCAAAGCAGACCATTTTGTGGTCTGACCTTATCAGGTAAGGCATTACAGTAGTGGGTGTGCAGCAGTGTCCCATATTATTGAGGCCAGATCCAGCATGGTTGACCCCTGGTTAGTGTATTCACTATCTGGTCGAGGAAGTTTGTGTTGACAAAATCCAGGAATCTCTGTGCATGTACATTTGGTGTCATGTAGAATTCCCAGTTAATAGTGGGGTAATTAAAGTCACCCATGAATATGGCATTCGGTTGGATGGTTAGTGTTTCTTCTTCTTCTTTCGGCTGCTCCCATTATGGGTCACCACAGCGGATCAACTGTTTCCATTTCTTCCTGTCCTCTGCATCATGCTCTGTCACAGCAACTACCTGCATGTCCTCTCTCACCACATCCATAAACCTTATCTTAGACCTTCCTCTTTTCCTGTTACCTGGCAGCTTAATCCTTAGCATCTTTTTCCCAATATACTCTGCATCCCTTTTCAGCACATGACCAAACCAACGTAATCTTGCCTCTCTGGCTTTGTCTCCAAACCTTCCAACCTGGGCTGACCCTCTAATATACTTATTCCTAATCCTGTCCATCCTCGTCACACCCAGTGCAAATCTTAACATCTTCAACTCTGCCCCATCAAGCTCTAATTCCTGCCTTTTTGTCAATGCCACTGTCTCTAGCCCATATAACATAGCTGGTCTCACTACCCTTTTGTAGATCTTCCCTTTCACTCTTACTGGTACTCATCTGTCACAAATCACTCCTGACACTCTTCTCCACCCACTCCATCCTGCTTGTACTCTCTTCTTCACCTCTCTTCCACACTCATCATTACTCTGAACTGTTGATCCCAAGTACTTAAACTCATACACCTTCACCACCTCTACTCCCTGCATCCTCACCATTCCTCTATCCTCCCTCTCATTCACACACATATATTCTATCTTAGTCCTGCTGACCTTCATTCCTCTTCTCTCTAGAGCATATCTCCACTTCTCCAGGGTCTCCTCCACCTGTTCCCTACTCTCACTACAGATCACAATGTCATCTGCAAACATCATAGTCCACATTGCATCTGTAGTGTTCTTTCCTGACACGAAACCATACTGCTGATCACTAATCATCACCTCCCTTCTTAACTTAACTTCCACTACTCTTTCCCATAACTGCATGCTGTGACTGATCAATTTAATTCCTCTGTAGTTACTACAGCTCTGCACATCACCCTTATTCTTAAAAATCGGTACCAAAACACTTTTTCTCCATTCCTCAGGCATCCTCTCACTTTCCAAGATTTCATTAAACAATCTAGTTAAAAACTCCACTGCCATTTCAGCTAAACACCTCCATGCTTCCACGGGTATGTCATCTGGATTGTTAGTGTTCCTAATAAGTTTAAATACATGGTATGGGTTTCCTGGGTCATAGAGGGGGACCTATAGCTTGCAAAGAAGTGGTATTGGATTTTACCTATGGTGATTTGAACATGGAGCAGCTCATCTGCATTGTCCTGTTTGACCAGCCTTGAAGTATAATTGTTTTTGATGTAAATTGAGACACCTTCACCTTTAGCCCCTGCCTGTGAAGTAGCTGGCCTAAATGTGTGGAAGGCTCTTTCAACTTTCTGGTTTAAAAGACCACATCTGCACTTGTTTCCCATCTTTCCTGTAACTAACCTACTGGAAAGCACTAGAAAGCCTTAAACTGATACAAGCCTTCTACCTTAAAAAAGAGACTTTGGAGTGATTGGGTATCTGTTTTCTGTAATTTCTTGCTGTACTTAACTGTTTTCCATCTAAACACTGATTTTCCAGCATTTATTGTGATCTAAAAGCTTGTTTTTTTCACACATTGTACTTATTTGACTGCCTGCCCTTTTAAAAAGTTTTTTGTTTAAATAAATTGTTTAACTGTTATAGGCTACACACTAAAGTGCGATAGCCTTTTCTGATCGCTTGTAGTCATTTAAAGCTGTTTTATGTGTACTTTTTACTGTCTTTGCCTTATCTTTAAAAAAAAAAAAAAAAAAAAATCTTGTTTCCCACCTTTCTAAGCTAGTGTAGCCCAGTTTTCAGGTTAGTGCTTAATTCAGGGCTGTGTTACAAGTTTCTGAGTTGCCCATACCTTACTTGGATAGAGGGAAGTTTCTCTGTTCACCTGTGAGAGAGGGGAACTTTGAGCAGCTATCTGTTCCTGGTGGAGTTGTTCCAGCCCAGAAGTTAGTAGTTTAAAAACCGCGTTTGCACGGTTTTGTGCACCAGGCAGCACCAGTTAGCTAGGGTTAAATTATTCCCGGCTCCACTAAGTCTCCTCTTCAGTTTTTCACTTGAAACTAGTCTAACTCTCAATCTAAGAAACTAGTCTAACTCTCAATCTAAAGCACTCAAAAAGCATCCTACAGTCCAGCACTTGCTCAGACCTAATAGCAAGCACTAATATACCCAGACACTTGACTACCCAGCAGGACAAGGCTCTTTATCCACCCCTCACCAACCAAGCAACTAAGCAGCTCACCCTACTATTCAGACATGACCAAAGGGCAACTTCAGGTGTACTCAGCAGTCCAGCTGGTGAATCTGGGTATCCTTAGGCAATGTTACAACTGCCTCAAGTACACAGACAGCCCTCTCCTCCTACCGCAAAACACTAACATATGCAAGAGATGCAATTATACAGCCAAATTGGAGGCTAAAGTCTCTCCACCCAAGACTGGAACAGACAGTCATGAGGAGAAGGTTAACACTTGCATCACACCTCCAGCCTCACATAGACCAACTAAACCAGCACTGGAAAAAAATACATATAAATACACTAAATCGTACATGGAGGCTCTAAATAAAAACCTGAAAAAGCATCAGAGACCTCCAAAGCAGACACCCACAAAACCTGCACCTCCCGTCACAAACCAGACAACACATAAAACACAAAATCAATGTGCCGCACAATCACAGCCCTTAAGGTGAAATAACATACCTAACACACTAGTAATAGGTGACTCAATAGTCAGGCACACTGATGCCCCACTCACTAGGCTGGACAAGGAGAAGGTTACTGTTAGCTGACTGTCAGGAGCCAGAATCCGCCACATAACACAAGCACTCAGGTCATTCCAGAACAAGTACAAATATGACTCTGTCATTGTTCATGCTGGTGTGAATGACCTAAGATGTTCCTCCATGGACTACATGAAAAGAGACATGGAAGAGCTCTCTGATCATGTAGCCCAGGTAGGTATGACCCTGACCCTGAGTAGCATCCTGCCCTCACCAAGAATGATACCTCAGTATAAAGAAAAAATGATCAATTTCAACAATTGGCTAAGCTTCTGGTGTCATTCAAAGGAGATCCAGTGTCTGTCAGCCTGAGATGACATGCTCGACAAGCTGTGTTGCTTCGCAAGAGATGGCTTGCACCTGTCACCCCTTGGCTTTCGAATACTGGCCAAGGCTCTTGCTGCCCCCATAGTGCCTTTTTAGGCAAGGCTCAAAATTCAAACCCACCTCTGTAAACAGCACAAGTAAAAAAATGAGGGTTATACTACTCAACGGCAGGAGTTTAAATCTCAAAATGCATGCGCTCGAAGCACTCCTAAGTATGATGAACGTCGACATCTGTGCAGTAAATGAAACCTAGTTCAAGGCTCCAGAAAGCACTCCAGCACTACTGGCTATAACTCATACCACACATTTCGGCCACAGAACATGGACCGAAACACAAAAGGAGGGGGGTGTATCTATATTCATCAATGATACCCACACCTCCAGGTTAGTGGCACAGCATGATACCTATGAGATCATCCATGTGCAGCTAACATAGGGCAAATCTGCAATGCAAATTGTGGCCTGCTACAGATCAGCCTTCATGACCCAGGACCACCACTCCGCCTTTCTGGAGACACTGGAAAACATGAAGGTCCTACCGAATACCCTGATATTGGGCAATTTCAATTACCCTACCATTAACTGAGAAAACTACTTGAGTACAAACTCCCAGGCTCAGCTTTTCCTGGAATTTATCAACTCAAATGCCCTGGATCAGCTGGTAAACTCCCCTACCAGAGGCCACAACATATTGGACCTGGTCATCACCAACATGGGCGACAGGTGTTCCGTACCGGAGGTCAACCCGTCACTGATTAGATCAGACCATAAACTAATCACTCAGGATATCCACACGCCACCACCACCCCCAACTAAGGAAACCACAGTGATAAACTTTTCTAAAGCAAACTTCACCTTACTTAAGGCAGAGGTGGTAAGTTTCTCAGCCCCCAAGCTAAAGGATATCACTGCCCAAGATGCAGAATCCTTTACAATTGCACTCTATGAGCACCTACAAGGATGCATGGATCGTGCCATCCCTAGCAAAACCAAGACTCACTCCCCTAAGAGAAGGAAACCAGTCTGGTGGTCCCCTGCCATAAACAGGTTATACAACAAAAGGAGGAAACTAGTTCAGAAAAAAAGCAAATCCCAAGAAGGAAAGACATCCCTGATCAGTATCAGTAAGAAACTGAGGTCCCTCCTGAAATCATCCACGGCTAACTTCGAAAGAAAAATAGCCAAGGATTCGAAAGATAACCACAAAGCCTTCTTTAGCTATGTCAGGAATCTAAGTGGCAACTCACAGATATTCTCTGAGCTAGTGCAAAATAGCATAAAATATACTGAACCTACTGATATTGCCAACATCCTGGCAAATAGATTCAGTGCAAACTTCACCTCCCCCTCACCTTCAAAAGGGCCCACAACAATACCGGAAAAGTGTAGTGTCCCGAAAATCACAGAAGCACAGGTGAAAACAGCCCTTTCAAAAGCCAAAAACACAGCATCAATGGGGCCAGATGGTGTCCCAGGATGCGTCTTGCACGAACTACAGAACAAACTAACCCCCCACCTAAACACGCTGTTCAACCTCAGCCTCTCCACAGGCTACATGCCAATAGAATGGCACACAGCTACAGTTATTCGGCTCCACAAAGGAGGGGCCACAACTGACCCTGGTAACTATTGCCCCATAAGCCTGAATAGCCTGGTCTGCAAGGCTATGAAGTGCATCATCATGGAACTCATTAACAAAGACATTGGGAACCTCCAAACACTTGACCTGACCCAGTTCGCCTTTGTTAAGGGCAGATCATGCGTACTAAACCTGGTTGACTTCTTCGAGACAGTCACCAAGGCCAAAGACAAGGGAAAGGTGGTTCACACAGCCTACCTTGATCTCGCCAAGTAGTTTGACACCATTCCTCACTCGAGTATTATAGAAAAACTCACCAGCCTGAACATAAACCCCTACGTCACAAGATGGGTTGCCAACTGGCTTACAGACAGAACTCACAGTAAGAATAGCGGGCTCCGGGTCCGAATCTAAACCAATCAGAAGTGGTGTCCCACAAGGCTCGGTTCTGGGACCCCTACTGTTTGGCATATATTTCTCAGAAGTGCAGACAAACGCAGGAGGACTATGGCTATCCAAGTTCGCCAATGACTGCAAACTGAGAGCCATAATTGACTTTCCGGCTGACACGGACATCTTTCAAAAAGGCATTACTGAGACAGACACCTGGTGTCAAAGTCATGGCCTCAAGCTAAATGCCAAAAAATGCATAGCCATCCCGTTTGGGAAAAACAAAACACCCATGAATTACCACATAGGTGGCAACCCCCTTAATACAGAAGAGGTAATAAGAGATCTGTGGACCCAGGTAGATAGTAATCTCTCCTTTGACAATCATATTGCCAAAGTAGGCAGATAGCCTAGTACCTACCTATGAACCTATTATAATGTTGCACTGTTGGTGTGCTGTCTATGGCTTTATACCATGTCTCAGTGATTGGAGAGATGTCAGAATTACCTAGAGTAAAGCAAGCTTCTATGGAGTTGAGTTTTTTGTTTAGACTCCTAGCGTTGAGCAGTAATACTTTAGATTTTCTTGGTTTTGATTTGCTATTTTGGAAGTACTTTCAGTTTGATATTGCCTAAATAATGTTTTAGCTAATATCTGAAAGCCTAGAGGAGAGAGGTGCAGACCATCCCTGGCAAAGCAGTGTGGTCTGTTGACCATTTCCTTCCATGCTGACAAATATTGCACCACCTTAGAATGGCATCAGAAATTTAGCCAATTATTAAAGTCAATCATCTTTTGTTCATATTGTAGCATCATCATTGGAGAAGATAAAATGCTGCTCAATGCTAGGCTCATACCAGCCTGAGACACATATTCTGAGAGCTACATGATGCCTCTCTTCATATAGTCTAGGGAGGTATGTCTCAGGGGGGGTCTATATCATAACAGCCAATGCTAAAAATAGCGAATGCTGTTATGTCGAACTCAAATGTCCGAAATCTGACAACAGTGAAGGAACGGATAAGTGAATTTTTTCCGAGGGAAAAAATTCCCTGATCCAAAAAAAAAAAAAGAGTATACAGTCAAAATTAAGTGGGGAGCTGTGCCACACGCATCCCCTAACTTAAATATACCAACTCCAAGATCACACCACAGTGGAGAAAACAGCAAAGCCCGTAGAACAGCCCAGCAAATTTTTTCCCTTGGAAAAAATTCACTGATCCGCTCGTTTGCTGTTTTCAGCTTTTGGACTTTGAAGTTTGATATATCAGCGTTCACTATTTTTAGCATTCGCTGAATGTATATAGTCCCTGTCTCAGGTCACTTACTCCCACATGGACTATGACTACGCCATATTGGTAATTGTGGTTATATTAATGACCTCACCCTAGTTTTACCATTTTCTGACCTTATAATGTATACAAATGACATTAATTATGATAGGGTACACCAAAACACACATTATACTTCAATCAAAAGTGCAAGCAGGATTCAGAGATTGTTGTGGATGGATCTAAATAATCAGCTTCACCAAAACTCTAAGAAGAACAATACTATACTTTTCACTACCCCTTACAGATGTGCCTCTCATCTGTATCTCATCCTAAAAGACATTAATGGTAACATTATCACGTTTCTCAACAAAAAGTATCTGTGGTTTACTCTTGACCCTTCCTTTAGCTTTTCTCTTCACATAGGTAAATATAACTGTTAAGGTGCCATCACAGCTTAAACTATGCTTTCTTATCTCTCACTTTCTTTCAGCTACATCATGCTTGGCCATAACAAAAATGTCCCAATCTCAAAATTAGAATATGTTCCTTCTCTCCTTTGACGACATTAGTCCTTTGACACTTATAAATTAAAATCACTGAAAATAAAATTTGCAGATATGTTCTTCTTGCAGATATCAACATATGTCACTCTGACCTCCTAAAATTTCTGTTGGGGAATGGAGCCTAGATGGATAACTGAGCTCTGTAATATTATCATTAAATACAGGAAAAAAAGTAAACTTTTTGAGAAAAATTTTATACAGTGTTATAGTTAGTTATGTATTTTTTTTTATTTTCTGAGTTTAAAGAAATTTCATAAACATTTTCCTGTCAAATTATCAAGAGACAAGATTACTGAATGAAAATGAGTAATGCTAAGCATTCTCAGGTGGAAACTTCTCAGAGAAAAGACTTACAGTTGATAACTACATGACTACAAGAAATGTCTTTAAAAATGAATGGGTTTCAAAATGATCTAGACAATTTGATGGAGACCTGTCTTAAGCAGACAGAAGTGTTTAAAGAAACATTACAGCAACAGCAAACAAAAATATCTGAACTGGAGAATGCTTTAACTGACATTGACGCAGACTGAATGAGGAAGGTGTTCAATCGGACATCTTACTAAAACAAAATACTTGGCTGTCAAACAAGATAGATCATCTTGAAAACAGAGAGATCAGGTGTAATATAAGAATTTTTAGACTACCAGTAAAAGCAGAAGGTGAGGATTTAATTCCGTTCCTAAATTCTTGGTTACCTGATATTTAAAATCTTCAGGAAGGCTTTTCATATACCATTGAGAGAGCTCATAGAGCAATTAGAAACCCATCCCTACTTTTTCACCATCCCCACTGAGGTCTATAACGATAAAGTTCTTATCCTATTCAGTTAAAGAATTAGTTCTGCATGGAGGAAAGCCCCATTAAAATACAAACAAAACCTTATTAGACTTGATAAAACTTATTCCTCAAAAACAATAGAACTTAGAAAAAGTTGCTGGCCTCTGGTGAAAGCTCTGAGACAAAATGGCCTAAAATCTCAAATGCTGTTTCCAGCAAAAATAAAAATACAGCTTTCCAATGAAACAAGAATTTTCGATAACCTAGAAGAAGCTTCTGCATTTGTTAAAAACAATAATCTGCTTCCCTTAGTTGAAGTCATGGACTGCTCTTCTTCATTAAAAAGGCATCAGGGAAATTTTTATGGATTGACATGAAGAAAAAGAAGCAGAAGACCGATTCCACTTCATCTTCTTCAAATAAAGCATCAAAAAATATCAACTTGAAGTAACTGATTTACTTAATTGTCATTTCAGTCATTTTGATTACTTAATCATTTTTTTACTGTATCACTTTTTCTCTAAGTATTGATGCTTATGGGACTGTTACACTGAGTATGCCTAAACTGGTAAAGTACATATTTCATATGGTATGTAATTTTAATATTTTATATAATAAAATACAAGTACAATTAGTAAAACTTGTTTTAGATGTTATATATAGACAGTTGAGATAGTAGATGTGATAATTCTGATGGATGGTTTTGTATATCTGTGCATGGTGCATAGGATTTTAAGCACAAACTTCGTTTATTTCATTTATTTTCCATTGAAGCATTCTAGGAAGTTAGTTGCTGAACAAACTACTTACTAATCACGAGCTATTGTATTTGTGCAGGGCAAGAGTTTCTCACTGTTTCCCTTCTTGGTTACATCATCATATTTTTTTTTCTGAGACCCGCTTTTGAAAGGGTGGAAGTTGGTCTTTGGGCTGTCTGACTGTTTTATAGTGTGGTTGGTGTTTGTCTGGTCTTGGCTGGTCTGATGGGCGAGCATATAGGTGCCTGTAGGGTATTCTACTACTGATTCAGTGTCGTTTTGGAGGCGTATGTGGAGATCGGATGGTAGTAACCCTGTTGAGTTTCTTGGATGTCTTCTGGGAGAGGAAATGCCAGGGCTTGAGATTGCATTTTGTTTTAATAGTATTTCTTTCCTGGTTGCATTTGTATTCTTGTGATGTTATTCATTTGGCTGAACTGTTGGATTGGCTTCTGGTATTGCTGGAGATTTAGACTTGAGCTTATCTTTGTGACATTACATTGTGATTTGTGGTTGGTTGGCTTTGACGGGCAGTTGAAACAAAGTGAGGTTCCTGAATTCTTTCTCTTGTGGTGAGGGGAAGGATGGATGTTTCATCTTGTGCCAGTGCCAGAACAGCAAGCTCTTGTCTACATGAAAAAGGGAAAGATAAAGGCCTTTGATTCTGGTTTATGTCACTTTTTGATTGTTAGTTTTCTAGTGGGATGACATCTTATGTGCATCATTCTAAGGAACTGAATAATTTCACCATCTGGTCTTTCCTAATGTGGAGTGGTTTTGATGTTTGGTTCCTCATTACTTGGCTGTTTAAGTGGAATGGGAAGGCAAGAAAGGAAAGAAAAAAAGTGCCCATTGTTTTGTTTTATTAAATAAATGATCCACTATAATACCTTTCAGCTTCTTATCACAAGAAGTTTGGACAAAAAACATACTTAGTGGGGGACAAAGGCTCAAGATTAGATACACATTTTTAATATTGTTTGTATAGACTTAGAAGGCCTGACTGCTGATATTACAGGATTTGTGATGGCTTGAATTTTCTGAGGTTTATAAAGTCTGGGACTCAAACACGTGTCATTGCTTAGTGACTTTAACCCTTAAACAATCCCAGTGATTTGTCAAAGGAAGAAAGGAAAAAAAGGAAACGTTTTTTTTTTGTCAGGAACAGACCAAAAATGTGAGGCAAGGGTCTAGACATTCTATGAAAATCAGTACAGTTGAGAGGTAGTATCTTCTGAACCTTAGATAAATTATTCTACTATTGTAAAGGCCAAATACTAATGTTTCCTCCACAATTAAATAATTAACATTGCTTATATATTTGGTATTCTGATAAGTAGGTTTACTTGGCTTAGCAAAAGAAATAACATTCAATATTATTGTTAGTGTAACATACATTAACACAGTACAAATGGTGTAGTGAATTAACTAATAAAAAATCAAGGTTCTATACAAATGCAGCTTATAAAATTGCCACCCACTACAATTGGTCATATTGGGGAAACTGACCAGTTAACTGTCACTTTTATATGTGTGTGCAGAACCCATGATTCCCTCACACTTACAGCTATGTCTCTATACATACAGGCTAATATAATTTATTGTAAAATCATCAGACTTTGAGGCACCTTGTGTTAGTGTTAACCTGATTCTGGGGCTTATCTAAATGGAATGTGATGGATCAGGTGAATGTCCCAGTATACGGCAAGGTACTACATGGTTTTAGAGTGCATATTTCATGAAAACACTATCTTAACTAATACTTGAGTACTTGATTTCTGAAACTATTTAGACAGGACTGGTAAACTGAACAGGTGACTCATGAACTGTTTTTAGACATCTTGAATGCTGTGATCGCTCTGTGTTGGATGTGTTACTTTGGTAGCATAGGAGGTAATGTTCCTTGCACATGTTTGCTGGGAACTTTTGTTCATATAAGGGGAGGGAGGAGTCTTCATATAGTTGTTTGTTATATCCATCTCAACAAACGTCATGAGCATTTTTTTAAGAAAGCCATAGTGAGATAGATGCCGTTCATCTTCCAGAGACAAATAGAAATAACATTTTCAAATGCTATATTTACAATAGCTAAAGTAAACGGATAGCCTTAATTCAGTTCTAAGATGAGTAGTAGAAGTAGAAAAGGGAAGAAAATAATTTTGAATAAGTGTTGACATTTTTCAGTAGCTTGTCTTGCTATAGAGTGCTAGTCAAGCCAAGGTAAAACCAGTAGTTAAATGCCAGTGTGTCAACAGACTGGTTCATATTATGTATGCAAAAGGAAGAGGAGAAGAAAAAGGGAAACGTAAAAAAAAAACCTTTGGCACTGGGATGACTTGGAGAAGATGACTGTATTTTTGTATGGATTTTGTGACGTTCAGGACAACACAATGACAAGACAATAGTCAAATACAGCACTGTTTTTTAAACAAGATTTATTAGCATAGATACATCAGAAAATATATATTTAGAACCTGTCAAGCGAAAGGATAGATGGAGAGATGTAGTTACACAAACCAGCAACATTAGGTTGCTAGTTTTAACAAGAAAAAGAGAAAAAGCTCACATTTAAATATAACTAATGCCAAATATAGGATCTGCTTAAAAGTCTACAATAAATTTTGAGTATTTTAATGCTAAAAATAATTCCAATGATACAGACATATATACATGAGCATACATGTACATGCAGCTCAAGGGTGGTACAATTTAAACAATGAAATGTAACATCACAAAGCAAGTTAACATTTTTCCAGCATAAAGTTATTAATATACAGGCTAAGCAAGTATATATGTTTAATAATATTGTGGATAATTGAATAGAAAGCAATTCTTCTTAAATGATAGAAACTATATTCATCTCAGTTTTTCATACATAATATAAATTTGGGGAAAAGAGTTTGCTTGTTCCTATTGTTTTTAGAATATCCTTTAACTGTTGTTAAATTGTTGATACATTGATGGTGGGATGTATAACTGTTGTTTAAGGAAAGAAAGGGGAAAAAGAAAAGAAAAACATATTTGCTAGGCTCTTTTGCATTTTATCTTTTTGTGCATCATTTGACATTACCTTAATATGAGGGTATATGATGGTTTATTTGACTCATAAAAATATAACATCTTTGGGACCTGATATGTTATGATAGAGTCTATAAACAAATAGTTTTCTTTTCCTACTGACTTTCACAATATGAAGTGAAGTATTTAAGCAATAACCCACGCCTGGGTGTGGGTAATGCTGTATTTACCCACGGTTGGTGTGGTTTGGTCATGAGGGTGAAGTTCGAGTGGCCAAATAAAGACTACTGTGGGCAAATCCAGAATTACCCACACCCAGAAGTGGTATTGCTATTATACAATGACATTATTTAAGAAAAAAAATATTTACTTTTCTTAAATAATGGCATTGTATAATGCCTCTGTGCTACCCTTCCACAGCTGTCCGGTATCCTGGAGCAGTTCTGATGTACTGCACATGCGTATGCTTACGCAGTACATCAGAGCTGTGTGTAGAGGAAGCAACAGAGAAAGGAAGATCTCCGTTGCTTTTTTAAAGTTGCCTCGCTATGTTAAATGAGTTTAACATAGCGAGATATCTTTAAAAAAAGCAACGGAGAAAGGAAGATCTCTGTTACCTTTTTAAAGTTGTCTCGCTATGTTAAATGAGTTTAACATAGAGAGACAGCTTTAAAAAAAGGAACGGAGGAAGGAAGATCTCTGTTGCTTTTTTTTAAGATATCTCGCTATGTTAAACTTGTTTAACATAGTGAGATTACAGCAACGGAGCTCTTCCATTCTCCATTGTTGCCTAACACACAAAAAAGTAAAGACTTATACCAATGGAAAAAGTCCGGGTGACCAGACCTTTTTCCATTAGTATAAGTTGGAGTTACAATGGTCACGCTGACCAATCAGCGTGCACATTCTGGAATATTAATGGGGGGGTCATTGTATAATTAATTTTAATATATATCCTTTGAAAACATTAGTAAAAATTATTCAGTATTTTGTTGGATCCAAATAAGACACAAAGATGTTAATTAACTAAGTTTTTATTTTAATTTCTAATAGCCTGATTTTTAAAACGTATGTTGACATTGTACTTTGGCAAGTTTATCTGTTTTAATGGAATTGTGAATAGAAATATGTTATTTTATTTTGATATTCTTTGTCTTATTACAGAACTGTTCTTATAGGAGTACAGTGCTTAGCACTGTAGTTGCTGTTGCTGTAATTGCCTAAATATTATACTTTAAATTACTAAAGAAAGTTTTTCATCTTTTTCTGATTTAAAGTTATATATTTATTTAACATTTGTTGTAGATATGTGCCTAATTAAATAGTAGTTTGTGAAAAGGAAGTGGTGTCTCATTCATGTGATACAAGACCAAAGTAAGTAAAAGAAAACAAAGTAAAAGTGTAGAAAGATCAAAAAACGACTTTATAAATATTCAAGAAACAGTACTTTTCATTTTTTATCCTTTGCAGACACATTTCTCAGTTTTCTTAAGAATCATAGTCACAAATGCTTTTGATTTTGTATGAAAATGTTCTGGGGAATAATAAAAAGGAAAAGAAAAAAATAAAACAATAAGAAAATGTGTTATGTATACATGTATATATAAATATGATATATGAAATTTTGATTATAAATAGTTGATTATATATATATATATATATATATATATATATATATATATATATATATATACATATACAAAATAAATTAATAACTAACACTATTCAGAATGCTGGCAACCAGAGGGGTTGGGTTGTTGGCACCATTTTGTTAAAGATATGAAACCTAAAGAAATCTAACATCTTATTCCAGAATTTAACTTCAACTCTCAAGATCGGTTATTAATACTCAACTTGAAAAGTTATGCAAATGATTTATGCATATCTATTTCAAACTCATTGTTACAAAGAAGAACCCAAGCTACTTTTTGAATTACATGAAATAATATATACTAAAAGAACAGACAATTTAATTTTTAAACTTTATAAAATATTGGTTGAATGCAAAACTAATTTAAATGGAAAATTCTAGAATCACATTACTTTGGGTAATGCATTACAATTTAATTCACACAATAAATCACAATTATTATTTTCTAGTAAACATACCTCATGGTCTCAAACCTGGCATATTTTTAAATGGAAATGTTTACATAGGGCTTTCCTAACTCCTGATAGAATTGCTAAAATTAATAAAAATGGAAATATTTAATGTTAGAGATGTTCACAAAATGGTAATGCTGATTGGCATCATATATATTATGAATGTTCTTTCTTGTATTTATTTTTATTTTGGTTTAAAATAGAAGAATTTTTACAAGCATTATCTTCTGATAACTTTTCTCTTTCAATGTTTTTGATTGTATTTAATGTAATAGACAAAAATAGTAAAAATTCAGTGGAGAGGGTTACGTCAGGAGGGGCATCCAATGCAAAACCTTTGCCAAATGACATATTTGGAAAACAATACAGATTTCCATACCAGGTTGGTCAAGGCCTGGGTTAACAATGACCACTACCAATACTATGTTGGTGAAAATTGGGCTACTGTTGGCTGAAGGAGAAGAAGAGGGGGAAGAAATGCCCAAAGGCAGGAAGAGAGGAGGAAGTTTAGGAGTGTGGTTGTGAGGGTAGGAACTTTGAATGTTGGTAGTATGACTGGTATATGGAAAGAGCTCGCTGATATGATGGAGAGAAGGAAAGTTAATATACTATGTGTGCAAGAGACCAGATGGAAGGGGAGTAAGGCCAGATGTATTGGAGGTAGGGTCAAATTGTTCTATCATGGTGTGAATGGGAGGAGAAATGGGGTAGGGGTTATCCTGAAGGAACAGTATGCCAAGAGTGTTTTGGATGTGAGACATTGCGTCTGATAGAGTGACGTTTAAGAAACATGAAATTGATGGTGTGATGATGAATGTTGTTAGTGTATATGCTCTGCAAGTTAGGTGTGTGATGGATGAGAAAGAGGGTCGTGAGACCAGCTATATTATATGGGTTGGAGACGATGGCATTGACAAAAAGGCAGGAGTTGGAGCTGGAGGTTGCAGAGATAAAGATGTTAAGATTTCCATTGGCTGTGATGAGGATGGACAGGATTAGGAATCAGTATATTAGAGGGTCAGCTCAGGTTGGATGGTTTGTAGACAAAGCCAGAGAGGCGAGGATGCATTGGTTTGGACATGTGCTGAGGAGGGATGCTGGGAAAAGGATGCTAAGGATGGCACTGCCAGGTAAGCAGAAAACTGGGAAGCCTAAGATAAGGTTTATGGATGTGGTCAGAGAGAACATGCAGGTGGCTGGTGTGACACAGCACGATGCAGAGGACAAGAAGAAATGGAAACAGATGATCCTGTGGTGAGAAGACAAACATAATCTGAAAAATGTGAATTATAATATTCTTTGGTCTATTATGGTGTTTGCATGGAAGAGCATTATACAGAAATGGAAAAGATCTATATCTCAATCATTTGAAGATTTTCTCATATTCCTAAAAGAAACAACAATTAAAGAGACCGAAGTAAAAGAATTAAGAATTTATCCTAATACATTTTCTAACATTCCTTAGATTAAAGCAATTTCAATTATTGGCCTACATTTGGGAAACAATGATATTAATGACTAAACGAAAAAAGAAGCTAAGGAAACTTGGAGTTATACATTTAACATCTAATATCAGGCCTTTGTAAATAATGTACATAATGTTGATTGTTCATTTGCTAAGAATCTAATATATACAATTTAAGTTTATTGTATTTGATTACCTGCTATTCTTTTGTTAAAAAAGAAAAACTTCTTGGTGAAATAAAATTTCAGTTGGGTAACTATTACCAAAAGAGCAATATTCTACTGATTCTCATATTTAAAATGTTGCATCTTGGTTACTGTCTACCACTAAATGTATTGCTCACAATCAGAGAACCAAAGTACACCATCAGAATAAGTCAGGATTATTCCCCTCCCTAGTCAAACTTTCTTCAAATGTGACCAGCTCTAAGGAATCTCTTCACAAAAAAGGGAAATACAATCAGGTTCTGCAGGCCTTTAAATCTCCATTAAATGTGCATTTACTCAGTGAAACTAAATATGCATGTTTTCATGATGAATGTATACGCAGAATGCAGTTATTCCTCAGTAAACTCAGTAACTAAAACTTTGTCACATTATTAATAATTACCAGGGTCATTAAGGTACACCTTGTACATATGTGTAGATGTATGCATTTATCGATCTAGAACTTATCTGTGTAATTTGTATAGAACACCATATACTTTGATATAAGAAAGTGTCTTTTAATGCTTATCTGCAAGGTTTCTCTTTGGAAGATACAGAACAAGATTAAATTTTCTAAATATACCACTTTATACACTGTATTTATTGTACCGCTAAAACTAGTTGGTTCTTGACTAAAGAGGATCAGTAGACCAGATTCACTTATCTGGTTGGCAAATGGCAAATAAAATAAATTAACAATACATGTGCCAACTAGATAACAAGAATTTAAATATAGTGATATATAAGGGAATCACCTGGAGGGCTAAAACGAGGGAGTTAGTTCTTCACCTGGAGGATAATCTGAAGGAAGTCTCTGGAAGTGTAGAGAAAGAGAACCACTCAAAACGAACCTGTGTACCTTGTAGCGATTCCTGTTTATAGCAGTAGAGCAGTAGATGCTGGGCTTGTGAGGGGCATTCAGTCTTGGACATTATTTTGATAAAGAACGCTTGTATCCTGCAGGGGCTGTGTGGAGTGAACACTGAAAGTAATAATTAAAGGTACTATATTTATTTTGCTTGGGACATTATTGGGCAATGTGCAATACTTAATACATCTATGTTTTGTATATGCCCTGCCACCAGTGCCACCTTGATCATAACATACGTAAGTACGTATGTCTGTATGTATATCAATCCATATGTATATATAAATATATGGGATCTGGTCACATGCTCGACTAGCATATGTTTGAATCACAAAATATCGAACACACATACACGAAAGCACTTAAGATTGGCAAGTGCTTCCGTGTATGTGTGCCAGTTTCATAGATCGGACTACAGTGTGGGTAAGGGAAAATTCCCTTTATCGATCTCAGAGTGAGAATAATAAAATAGGGTGTGTGTGGGGGGCACAGCCCCCCATGTGGGGAGGTGCAAGGGGTGAAGCCCCCCTGCAGAAACGTAGGTTTTTTTTTTGAACTACAGATACATGGAAGCGCTTTTCGATGTTAAGCGCTTTCATGTATGTGTGTTCAATGTTTTGTGATTCGGACATATGCTAGTCGAGCATGTTTCCTAGACCTAAATATATATATATATATATATATATATATATATATATATATATATGGGTCTACTTCTAAATACCATAATTTCAGAATCCGAAAGATGCTAGTCACTACAGTTAAAATGCCGAACTGTGTAAGTTTTCCCAGGGCAAGTAAACACTTGCCCAATGTGGGGAATTATGCCTTTTCTCCACAATAGTGTGATCCCTGAGTTGGTATATATAGTTAGGGGGGTGTGGGGTTCATAACCCCCTACCTACATGGGTGGTGTGTTTTACCTTTGTGTTGGGCAAGTGTTTATTTGTCCTGGGAAAACTTATGATGTTCGCTATTTTATGTTTTGCGATTGTTGTCTTGGTATCTTCATCTTCGGGATTCTGAAATTATGAGATTTAGAAGTAGATCCATATATATATATATATATATATATATATATATATATATATATATATACACACACACACACACACACACACACACACACACACACACACACACACACACACACACACACACTCACACAGTTCAGAGATAGTTGGTTAAAAGTTCTTTTTATCAACTAAAAAAACCAGTACGTGTGATCAAACATTTGCTAATTCCACATACAGATTTTTTAAATGAGTATGAGATAGCAGTACTGTGGGGATCTGGGGATTTTCTCTTTCCCCACTGTAGTGTGATCTCAGAGTTTTATATATATATATATATATATATATATATATATATATATATATATATATATATATATATATATATATATATATATATATATATATATATATATATATATATATATATATATATATATATATATATATATATATATATATATATATATATATATATATATATATATATATATATATATATATATATATATATATATATATATATATATATATATATATATATATACATATAGTTAGAAGAGGCGTAGGGATTGTTTTTTTTTTATTGGCTGGCAATTAATCAGTTATGTCCGATCACTTGCCAATCAATATTTTGTTTTTTCGATATTTGGGCATAGCTATCTTCCCATCTATACATATATACAGACAGATGCATATATCTACATATGAATGCTTTTACACAACCATGGACAAAAGGGAAAAAGACCACACAAAGTGATTCACTTCTTAATCACGAACAGAAACTGCACCAGTAGTTAGTGTATGTTGGCTATACCTACCACCTTATTGTATCTCATCCAAGTGAAACTTCATTTAATATTTCTATATACTTGTACTTGTTTATTAAAGACCTATATCTAACATATGCTCAAGTCATTTTGTTCTCAAGTGGTGTTTGATTATACTGTCTTTTTCCATTAATTATTATAGCCAAGTGTTAGTGCCAACGCAATACTGTCAATAGAGCCCTGAGGTTAGCAGCTAGGGATGAGGATAGATATTTTATTTCACATCCTAAGAATAATCTGTCATTCTGCAAGTTGGAGTGATGTCATAGTGAGAAAAAATGGGCTTCAATAGATGTATGGAGACTTTTATCTATGCAGAAATGCTTATTTTGAATTGGTACATATTTGCAAGTTGTCCATTAATCCTTGAGCTAACAGTTTTCATGCAGGAACATATAAACTATTTTGTTGAGATCTTATGCATTTTCAGGTAACAGTAACATCCAGTAGAATCTCTCTCTCCCACTTTATATACACATATGTATATATATCTATATATCTATATCTATATATATATATATATATATATATATATATATATATATATATATATATATATATATATATATATATATACACATATGTGTTTATCATAGGTTCATAGGTTCATACTAAGCTATCTGCCCTAGGGCATTTATAAGCCTAGCCAGAGTGTGTTTGGCTTTCACCACCCATTTTAAATTAATTTTGCTTTGCCCTTTTTTCGAGGTTAGTATACTGTGCCTCTGTCTAACACTGACACAGAAGTGATACCCGAGGTAAACCTACGATCTCCCATTCACTCATCAAGATTCCTCTTGAAGAGAGTCAATGAGGGACTCTGCCTAACCTGGTCTGGGATTTTATTCCAGAGTGAAGGGAGCCTCTGGGTTATGAATCTGTCCCTCCAGCATGTCCTATTTATTTCAGTGCTGAGGTACAAGTCTCTCGAGCGTAGCTCGATGGGATTTGGATTTTCTGAGGTGCAGCATGTCCATTAATTCCGGGTTGGACATGGCTTTATACGTCAGGCACAGATCGCCTCTGAGCAGGTGGCATGCCACTGAGTAGAGCTGGAATTTCTTTAACCGGGCAGCATATGGCATCTGTTTGAGCCCTTTGATCCTCTTGGTCAGGTACTTTTGGGGTCTTTCCAGTTGCTGCAGGTGTCTGGTAAGGTTCATCCCAAAAGGGGCATTGTACTCAATTATGGGCCTGATGAGGGATGAGTAAAGAGGCACGATGACCTCCCTTGATCTAGATGTGAATCCCTTCATGATTAGGTGGGTTATATAAAATGTTTTTCTAACCACTTTGGCCACGTGGTTGTCAAATGAGAGATTGCTATCAACTTGGGTCCCCAGGTCCCTAATTACTTCTTCTGTACTTAATGGATTACCATCTATGTGGTAATTTGTGGGCACTTTGTTTTTGCCAAAGGGGATGACTATACACTTTTTGGCATTTGGCTTGAGGCCATGACTCTGGCACCAGTTGTCTGTTTCTATGAGGTCCTTTTGGAGGATGCTTGTGTCGGCTGGAGAGTCAATTATGGTGCCCAGTTTGCAGTCATCTGCGAACTTGGTCAGCCACAGTCCTTCCGTGTTGGCCTGTACCTCCAAGAAATATATACCAAACAAGAGAGGTCCCAGGACCGAGCCTTGTGGGATGCCACTTGTAACTGGTTTGGAGTCTGACATGGCTCCAGCAATTCTAACCATGTGGGTTCCATCCTTGAGCCAGTTTGCAACCCATCTAGTGACATAGAGGTTTATATTTAAGCTGGTGAGCTTATCTATAATGCCCGAGTGGGGTATTGTATCGAAGGCTTTTGCAAGGTCCAGGTAGGCCATGTGGACCACCTTCCCCTCGTCAATGGCCTTGGTGACTGTTTCAAAGAAATCGACCAGGTTTAAGACGCAGGATCTGCCCTTAACAAAGCTGAACTGGGTAGGATCCAGTGTCTGTAGGTCCCCAATATCTTTATTTATGAGGTCCATGATGATCCTTTCCATAGCTTTGCAGACCAAGCTAGTCAGGCTTATGGGGCGATAGTTTCCAGGATCCATTGAGGCACCACCTTTGTGGAGAGGGACCACTGTTGCTGTACGCCACTCTTTGGGTACATATCCTGTAGTAAGGCTGAGATTGAACAGTAGTTTTATGTTTGGGTTTAGCTCTTCTTGGAGTTCATGTAGGATGCAGCCCGGGACACCGTCTGGTCCCATTGATGCTGTGTTTTTTGCTTTGGAGATGGCGGCTCTTACCTAAGCATCTGAGATGTCAGGGGGGCAGCACTCTGCTGGGATAGATATTTGCCCTTTTGGTGGGGAGTTTGCGCTGAACCTGTCAGCTAGGATGTTGGCAATGTCTGTGGGTTCGATGTATTTTTGTCATTTTGGACTAATTCTGAGCATATCTGGGAATTCCCACCCAGGTTCCTAACATAACTAAAGAAAGCCTTGTGATTATCCTTAGTGTCCTGTGCAATTTTTCTCTCGAAGCTGGCCTTAGATGATTTTATGAGTGCCTGTAGTTTTTTGCTAATACTGATCAGAGATGCCTTCCCTTTTTGGGATTTTGCTCTATCATGTAGTAGCTTCCTCCTTCTATTGTATAGTTTGTTTATGGCTGGGGTCCACCAGACAGGACATCTGCCTTTGGAGGATTGGGTCTTGGTTTTATTTGGGATTGCATGATCCATGCATTCCTGAAGGTGTTCATAGAATGCGTTTATAAAGGATTCTGTGGTCTGGGCTGTATTCTCCACAGGCTCAGGGGCTTTGAAGTATTCCACCGTGGTTTTGAGGAGTGTGAAATTTGCTTTAGAGAAGTTTTTCACTGTGGTTTTCTGGGCAGGATGTGAATATCCAGTGAGATTATTTTATGGTCTGATCTTACCAGTGAGGTATACACTTCTGGTCTGGAGCATAGAGTCCCCATGTTGGTGATGATCAGGTCCAGTATGTTTTCCCCTCTTGTGGGAGTGGTAACAAGTTGTTCCATAGCATTTGAGCTTATAAATTCTAGGAACCTTTGGGCTAGGGTGCTGGAGCTAGAGTAATGCTCCCAGTCTATGTTTGGGTAGTTGAAGTCGCCCACATTTTTAATGTTTCCTTACTCAATAGCTACACTTTTTGCTTTGAAAACAAAGAGCATTTTCAAAGTTAAAATAAACACCTAAATATGTAATTGTTGCTCAGATAAATATACTGCACTCGCTCATCAATCAAAAACTATTATCTAGCATACATAATGAAAGGGTCAGGAAAGTCTTATTCAGTGTATGTACAGTACCACTGGATAAAACTGTGTAAAACACTTTGTGATTTAACATATAAAAATTAAGAGGAAGTGTTATATAGAAAGTATGCATCAGCAGACTTTTGGATAATATATATATATATATATATATATATATATATATATATATATATATATATATATATATATATATATATATATATATAGTATGTGGGTAGTATTATTTTTAAATGAAGATTAAATCTGTAATGCATGCCATGATATTAACCAAACAAGTTAATGGCACTATCATGGCAGGCTATTAGAAAATGTAAAATATCACCCTGAGTGATTTATGGGACATTAAATCTATGAAAGAATTCTTTTGGAGCAATAAAGAGTATACATTTTGACAACAACTAAAATTGTTAAATCTTTCCTTAAGGAAGATATAATGATTTTTTGGTAATAAGTCATCATAAGAGTGCAAAAATAATAAACTATTTTTGCAGACCTGATCTTTCATTTTCATATATGCTTTTTTCTGTAAAGAGATATGGAGATATCATGCAGTGTACATACGTGTGTGTGTGTGTGTGTGTGTGTGTGTGTGTGTGTGTGTGTGTGTGTGTGTGTGTGTGTGTGTGTGTGTGTGTTTATCTATCTGTATATGTTTATCTATATAAATTATGCAATTATGTCTATACTCACTCACAAAACACACACACACACACGCACGCACACATATATATGTATACATAAAAATATATTTGTGTGTATGTATATATATATATATATATATATATATTATATATGTGTGTGTGTGTGTGTGTGTCTGTGTGTGTGTGAGTGTGTGTGCATACAGATATGAATCTATAAGTATCAGATATTCTACATGTATGTCACTTCATCTCTTCATGGTGCATTTGAAATGCGGATGTTGGGTGAAATTTAATTATCTTCACATTTACTTTATTACTA
>NC_056733.1:1645374571-1645474571 GCF_019279795.1 Protopterus annectens
TAAGATTGTGCTAGTGCTTGTTTAGAAGAGAGGGAGAGGAACTTGTTATGCCTGTAGAGTAATCTCAATTTTTTGTGTGTTTTACTTATATTGTTACATATATGAAGGTCACATTTAAGGTCTTCATCAATAATAACTCCTAATAGCTTGGTATGGGTTACTATTTCAATTTTCGTGGAATTAATACAGAAGATTTCAAAGTCGGCTTTGATGATGATAGAATTTCTACTGGGTGTGAAAATTATAAGTTTGTTTTTTTCAGGTTTAGAGATAAATGATTTTTGTGAAGCCAGATTTCTAAAGTGGAAAAGCAGATTGGGTGATTTGTTTAAGTGTGTTAGTGTTGGAAACAGTGTAGATGATAGTGGAATCATCTGCATACTGCACTAGGGAACCCTTATGGATGGTTGAGTGGAGGTTGTTAATGAAAATGTTAAACAGAAGAGGGCCTAAGACTGAACCTTGATGTATACCTGTAGGGTTGTGGAAGAGAGGAGATGGAGTTATGCCATTTTAGTGCATGCTCTGTTAGACAGGTAGCTTTTAAACCAATTAAGAGACTGGAGAGATAAGCGTATGTTAGAGAGTTGGGTAAAAAGGATAGGGTGAGAGATAGTGTCAAATGCTTTTGAAAGGTCAAAGAAAAGAGACGATACAAGGGTCTATGTTAAATGTTTGAACATCCAAAATGTTGAACATTACATGGCCGAGACCAAATGTTCGACATTTGGATGTTCGAACATAAAAAAAAAAGAAAACTCAGAAAAAAACACTACAGTGTAGGCAGGGGGGCAAGACCGCTTCACCCCCCACACCCCCCTACTTAAATATACAAACTCCGAGACCGCACTTCTGTGCAGAAAAGGGAAATTCTCCCTATCTGCACCATACAGTGCCATTGAAAGTCTATCTTCGAGCACTCAAAATTTCGAACGTTTGGTCTCAACCATGTAATGTTCAAAATTTTGAGCATTCGAAGATTTGACAGGTATCATGATACAATGTTCTCTGCATCTCGGGCTTTATTGAGTGTGTCTAGGAAGGATAAAAGTACAGAGGATGTGCTATGGCCTGGGTGAAACCCATGCTGAGTGGGAGATAGAACATTATATTTTAGAAGGTAGTTTAAAAGTTGTTTTGAACACATTTCTTTAGAATTTTGGAGATTGGGTGATGGGACAGAAGTTGGAGATGTCAGATGAGGGGCCACCTTTATAGAGTGGTAGTACAATGGCTTTTTTCCAGAGGCTGGGAACGTAAGATTCTTTAATGGATCTGCTTATCAGAATGCTAATGGGATAGGCCACTGCATCAATGGCAAGTTTAAGAAATTTAGCAGGGATCTTATCAGTAGAGTTAGAGCAAGGTTTAAGCTTTAGAAGACGTTTTTTTATGTAAGAGGTGGGGATAGGGGAGAGATTGAATAGAGGCTGAGAAGGCTGTTGATTACTATAAGGGATGAGGGTGTCACTGGCAGTGGAAGAGAGATTCAGAGGAAGAGAAGTGGAAGATGAGGAAGAATAGGAGCTGTTTAGAAGAGGAAGGGAAAAGTAGCAGTAATATTGGCAATAGTGTTAATAAAGTAAGAGTTAAAGATACTAGCTATCTGTTCATGGGACTTATCAGGATGTGGGCAGGGATTTGGTTTGGTACCAGGGTTGAGAAGGTTATTTATAGATGACTAGAAGGCTTTGGGGTTTCTTTTTTTGATTGTTCTGCTGATTCCAGAAAAAAAATGTTTGTCTTTTAAAATGTATTTTTTGGGCTGATTACTTAATTGTTTATAAATAATAAGGTTGGAAGTATTTTTAGATTGTAAGCCATCTTTTCCATGCTTTGTCACTGTTTGTCATTATTTCTTTTGTTATTTTTGTTAGCCATAGGGCATAGTTAGTTTTAGTTCTTTTGGTTCTTGAAGTCTATCAAGTATTCTTATAATGAAACTATTGAAATGGTGCACAGCTCCATCCAAGGGGAGAGTTTTAAAAATGTTCCAGTTTATGCTTTTTAGGATACTATTAAAGGTGGTGGAGTTAAAATTAGAGAGATTTTTATACTAGTTTAATGTTAGGTTTCCTTGGGTAAGAATTGCAGGTGTGGATAGTTTAGATTGGGAGATCATCGCTAACAGCATTGGACATGGTGCCAGAGGTTAGGTACCTGAAAGGGTCTGAGACTAAAATCCAGTCTAGGATGGACCCTTCAGTTTTGTTGTTATATCTGGTAGAAGTGATAAGTTGGGTAAAATGGAATAGGTTAATACTGGAGGAAGCCTGGTTGGAGGAGATGGAGGACCAGTTAATGTTCATGTCCCGAGAATGACTGTTTCATTTTGTATATTAAACGAGAGCCAAGATAGAATTTCTTCTAGAATGTGAATGTTGTTCCCAGGTGGAATGTATAAGACTATAATACATAGTTTTATGAGTGGTTTATTTCTAGAAAGGAAATTAATATTTTGGCATGTTGGAACTGAGGAATGTGGCCTTTGTATGGAGCAATATTGAAGGTGTTAGGATAAATAATGGCTACACTGCCTCCTTTTATTAGAGTTCTGTCTGCCCTGATAATGTTAAAGTTTGGAGGGAGTAGTTCAGAGTTAAGAATAGAAGGTTTCAGCTAGGTTTCAGTGGCTGCAAGGATGTTAGTTTTGGTTTGTGCGAGCCAGGCATGTAGTTCAGAGGTTTTATTACAGATGCTTTGGAAATTCAAAGTGGAGAACTGAAGGGAATTCGAGCAATTTGAGGAAGAAGGATTTGTGTGAAAATTAGAGTTTGAGAGCCCAGGATTAGGGTGGATATCACCAGAGCAGGTAAGGATGAAAAGGATATGGGAAGAGTGAAGAGTGAGGTAAGATAGTTTAGTGAGCATATAGTAAATGGAGTGAAGAAGGGAGTTAGGCATGTACAGTATGATATAGTTAGAGAGGAGTAGATTTACCTTAGTGTACAGAAAAGCATTAGTGTGATAAAGGCTGGGGCTGATTAGGGAATATGCACTGAGAGGAGTGCAAGAGAGGCTGGATAGACAGATTGTATTAGAGGGAAGAGAGTGAGGGTGTTGGATAAGTGAAGTAATGCATTTATTATTATGCAAGGATGAAGTAGAAGAAGTGATATAAAGGAAATATGAAAGAAAGAGGGGTCAGAGAGCAAGGAGATTGATTGGCAGATGTACAAGAGGGAGTGGTTAGAGAAGTGTAAATGTAATGAAAGAGGAGAGGGTGGGAATGGGGGTAATATAGGTGAGCAGAGACAGCCCGAGCGTAGGGAGGGTGACAGAGAAGGATGAGCCGAACAGTGAGACTAGCCTAAGAAAAACAATCAGAAAGCTCATGCTTATAATGTGCTTGTAATTTTATGATTAAAAATTAATCCTTGCCAGTTTGTAAATCAATTGTTCAAAGATCATTTACAGCTGCTTACACTTTTAATTTCCTACGGGTTTAGAAGTAGTTTTAGTGCATTGCAAATAGAGCAAATTAATTAATGCATTGAAAACATGGTCCCAAACATAGTACAGAGGAAGACCAGCAGAATTAAGAAATCACTAAGCTGGATTGTGATGACCAGATCAAACTGAAATGGGAAGTGATAATGTAGAGGAGCTGGCCTGTGAGTGTGCATGCCACAAACCAGGGGGGAATAACAGAAACTAGTCATAAAGTATATATGAAGACAGACTACTGGATATATTCACAGGGTTGATTGGAGTTAGTTACGTACTTCTCTTCCAGGATGCTCTACAACTGCAGGAGGCAGCAGTAATTTTATATACACTTCACTTTAATGCAGATACAATAAACTCCATTGTTAGGTGGGGCAGAAGGGAAAATAACCAAGCGTAGAGGTTACTGGTAGCAGCTGTGGAGGAAAACAGCAGAGATAGGTAAATCTGGGGAAAAGCTGTGAAGAACAGGATAAGAAGTGTTGAACAAGTTAAAAAGAAAGAAGGAAGGAAGGTAGATACAGGGAGAGTGGTGAGCACAAGTAGCAGGGAGACAGTCAAACCAGATGCAAACGTAAAATATCACAGTCTATAATAAAAACTAACTAGCTACTTTAGATATCCACAATAAAGGCCTGATCAACAAACGTACTGTGACCAAAAAATGGACTAGAGGTATTTCTAAAACACGGGAAACAAACGCATTTAGGCATAGCAACTTGTGAACGCCATAGAGGGATTAGAAGACACGCTATTGCCGCTAAATTACTTTCATAGCAATATATGGCTAAGTGGTAACCAGTATTTCGCAGAAATATGCAAGTATAGCTAATACTAGATTGACTAGCTGTTTAACTTCTTATCTGGCTATGTATTACATGCAGCCGTCTTGCTAGCTACCCATATATATTCAATATTGCTTTTGCAAGCTGCATAGATACTTGAAAAGCATCATGTTATACAGTAAGTTGTATTGCAAATAGTATTCACAACATTCAAAACCAACAAAGTAAGTAATGAAACAAGATAATAAGAATTACAGTAGGAATAAGCTTCCCCTAGCACTTCACTTACTTGGCGTGCCCACAGATACTGTTGGACAAAACCAGTTTCTCTAGGGTTTGTGGGAATCAAAATGGCACCACTCTAGAGGGTAGCCAATCTAAATAATCTCACATGGGGGATGTAATTCACTGACTACGCCATGCGAGATGTAAAGGGGAGGCCAGAAACAAAGTAACACTATGGCCCTGTGCCGAGCAGCGAGATTAGACTAAAGAAAAACAAAAGAAAAACAATCAAAAAGCTTGTGCAGGCAATGTGCTTGTAATTTTATGATTAAAAGTTAATCCTTACCAGTTTGTAAATCAATTGTTCAATGATCACTTAAAGCTGATTGCACTTTTAATTTCCTATGGGTTTAGAGGTAGTTCTAGTGCATTCCCAGTTAGGCAAATTAACTAATGCATGGAAAACATGGTTCCAAACATAGTACAGAGGAGTATCAGCAGAATTTAGAAATCACTAAGCGGGATTGTGGTGTCCAGATCAAACTAAAATGGGCAGTGATAATGCAGAGGAACTGACCTGTGAGTGTGCATGCCACTTACCAGGGGAAGTAACAGAAACTAGTCACAAAGTATATATGAAGATAGACTACTAGATATATTCATAGGGTTGATTGGCGTTAGTTACGTACTTTTCTTCCAGGACACTCTATAACTGCAGGAGACAGCAATAATTTTCTTTGCACTTCACTTTAAAGGTGATACCATAAACTCTGTTGCAATGTGAGACAGGAGGGAAAATAACCAAAAGTAGAGTTTGCTGGTAGCAGTTCTCTTCCAGGATGCTCTAAAACTGTAGGAGACAGCAATAATTTTCAATGCACTTCACTTTAATGCAGATAAAATGAACTATGTTGCAATGTGAGGCAGGAGGGAAAATAACTGAGTGTAGAGGTTGCTGGTAGTAGTTGGTATGCGCACAGACGCTGTTGGACAAAACCATTTTTTCTAGGGGCTTGCGGGAATCAAAAATGGCTATGTGTGCTGTAGTACAGCATTACTATATAATTCTAACTTTGAATAATTAGAGTCATCTTTTGAAACTGGGAAGATTTATTATTTGTGACTTTAAGTTATTTAAGAACCTTGTTTAAATTGCATATTTATATGCTTCTACCAGTCTGTAAGACAGGACAGATTTATTACAAATTTTAAGGGATTTAGTCACAATAAATATGAATATGTTATTAATGGAAGACTAATTGCAATTTAAAAAAAAACAATCAGGGAAAGATAACACATGATATCATAATTATGGCAGAGGTGTCACGTTGCAGACAACTTAAGCTAAGCCCATACATGTGCTATACATATAAAAGAGGAAATGCAAGCACCGGTCAACTTTTTTTGCTTATATTCATAATCTATAGTTATTTAAGTATATCACTTTACGTTTGCTGTTCACTGATAATGTGGCCTTTATCTTAACTCTCAAACATAATCAACAAATTATTTGGGAAGGGAAGGGTATTAAAACATTTAATGGTTGGTTAGTATAGACTGCTGGTTGGTAAGTAGAGAATACCATATTATGGAACTGGCACCTTTCAATGACTCCATTTTTATGATTTCTGGACTCCTGTTTGGGTAATGCATAAAATGAAAGTATAAAACCACAACTACTGCTTCTTGTACAGAAAAAATATGTTTTGCAGGCAAACAAAAAATCAAACTCTGTTAGTCAAAAGAACTGTGGGAGGTTAATATGTCTTTTAACATGGATAGCATAAGTACATTAAATTATAGACAAACCGTTATTATACAGGGAAACAAAATTGAAATTTCTCCTTTTTACAGTAAAATAGATTACTAAGATTATTACTTGATGTATAGCATAAAGTCTAGAAATGATAATGCAAAGAATACTCATGAGAATTCCTAACAATAGAAAACATTGTAGAAGGCAAATCATAAACATATTCTGTTTATATAACAAATTGGAAGTTAATTTATTTTAAAATAAAATGAATTAATATTTGATAATGATGTCACTTTAGAAGAACTCAAAAAATTTGAATGAAGTACTAAATGACTAATCACTTGCTCCAATAGGAATACGATATACGATACAAAACTGATTTTTTTATATATAAATATATATATATATATAGATAAATTAAATGAATGATTATATGAAGAAAATGTGGGAGATATTTGTGAACTAATAATTATATTTATATTTAAGAAGGGAGGTAAGGCTGATATAACAAACTGACAACCTTTGACTTTGAATAATAATGATCCCCCAGATTTACCAATCTTCCATGCAGGACTAGCTTAGTCCTGCATGGAAGTGGCCATTTAGGAGCAGGATGGCAGCGCGCCATGCATAGCAATAAGGTGCACTGCCTGAGCTCCTAATCTTACATGGAGCATGTAAGACTGCAGGGGTGTGTCTGAGAGCAGTGTTCTCAGAATATACACACCCTTGCAATGAAGAATAGTTGACAGGGATAAAATGTGAGTGAGACTGCTCATACTTGTCCACATATCCCCACCAATAGTCCCCCCATGTACAAGAGCAAGTATATAGAAATAAAATGAACAAACCCTTTTATTTTTTTTTAAACTTCGATTAAAGTTAACTGTAGGTGCATGGGTGTGCCCAATGCTTCGCTACAATTAATGCAGCTTAAATAGCTGAAGAGGATAACAGGGAACATATATACAAATGAAACAGCATAGCAATAGTGTAATGGGCAGAGCATTCACCTTATTAGCAGGCATTTCAGGTTTGAGTCCCAGTGCAGCACATTCCATTTTCCCTGGCAAAGGATTTTATGACCAATATTTTTGTTTCATAACCCACTAAATAACATATATTTATGAACTGGAGTACTGTAGTAAATGCACATGTGAGGTGTCAGTGTCATAATGAATAAAGCACTAGTAAGCAGGTATAAGCACCAATAAGCAGTAGTAAGCATATATAAGCACCAGTAAGTGGGTTTAAGCCTGTTTGCATAGGATAAGCAATGCCTACACAGGTTAAGCAATTTAGAAGCTAACTGAGTATAAGAAACTGTAACCGGAAGTTAGCAGTGCTTACCTCCACACAAACCCGCTTAGAACTGCTCAAAAGTGCCTTAATCACTTTGTATCCAATGGCCCTTGTTCTGCCCAGCAACAAAATAAACAACTTCTGCAAGTCTTGAACCCAGGACCCTGCACACCATAACCAAGGTGATTTACCACTAAGCCATGTCAGATATATATAACCCTAATGTTTTTACAAACATATTATCCAGCCCAGTCATTCAACAGTACAGGGAATGTAGCCCAACATGTAGATGTATGTGTGTGTATATATAATCTAAACAGATACAACACATATATATATATATATATATATATATATATATATATATATATATATATATATATATATATATATATATATATATGTACATACATATATATATATATATATATATATATATATATATATATATGTACATACAAATGCATACATCTATAGATATATATGTCTACATCTATATGTCTAAATATATACAGCAAGTTATATATATGTAAGCAGATATATATATCTATGTAGATATATATGGACATAGTTATATATATGTAAGCAGATATATATATATACCTATATAGGTATATACGGACATACATCTGTAAATAACAATGGGAACATAACAAAAACATATATGTCCACATGCACCGTTAATGGGGTAGAGCAGCCCCAAACAACATATGTCTTGTACAAATAGGTATACTCCCCACAGCCAAACACATTCACCCTGCAAGATACATCTGTAGAAGATGCACACAATATGGAACAGCCACTATGCTTACAGTTAACACCTTAACAACTGGACACTGTATGAGCCAGCCATACAAATGACAGTTGTTGCCTGCAACATATACCCAAGAGAGGTCATAGGGTATGACACCACACACAGATTTGCATAAATGGGAAACCTTTATTTGTGTACTATTACAGTTGTATATGCCATTTCATATAACTGTTTCAACACTGACATCCATATAAACAGAGTAATGCAACTGTGAAACAGTTATACTAATACAGTAGTCTGGGAAGGTGTACAAATGTTGCTGTCCAGGCCAAGCCCTTCAAATAGTACAATAGTAAAGACAGACTGGGCCACAGGATACCAAACAATCAACAGTAAGTAATGCAGATGTATAGTTCAGCAGCCTCTATCTACACTCTTTACACAATCATAGGTGGTAAAGACCTCAGCTGACACAATGGGATTAACTGTTACATAACAAGATATAACTGACACCATCACAAGCACACTGACAAACAGAACAGTCTGTATGGCAGGAGGCAGTAGGCCTGTATTAACCCAAATTATGTAATTAAATTAAATTTAGGTGAACTGTATGGTAATGTACATCCAGATACTTTAAGGCAGCTCAGCCCTGATACCCCCACATGTTGTAACAGCCTAGATTAGTTATGGTGCATCCCCCCTAGACTAAATAATACAGGGCCATATACCACTGTTACATACACTGGCCTCCGGAGTGCATAAAGGCACACGTATTGTGTAGATGAAGTCCACAAATATATGGACCCAGTCCCACTGTATGTGTGTGTGTGTGGGGGGTACAACAGCAGTGGACCGATGGCAGGAATGGCATCATGACATACTCACAGCCCACTACAGAACAATCCCTGACAGCATGTCATATGTGGAAAGCTTGGTATGTAGGTGGAGGACAGAGGTGGGAACACAGGCCCATATGTGGAAAACAGTTGTCATACACTAAGCAAGTCACTGGTGTTGCAGGATAGTCTGAAACATACCCTTAGTCAGGGATATGAGGTTAGAAACATAAATGGATGTAGCCATGTACTGATAGCACTCAACACACACACTGCCAGTGAAATATCTGACACAGGACCTGTGTGTTGGACAGATAAGACATAATAGGCACACCTCTGGCCATCAAGAGGATAGGCCCACAGTTGAGAGCCATGCAGACAGACTGCATTCCAAGGTAAACTAGTATGTACACACAAAACCTGTAACACCAGGACTATACAAAGCATAACACAACTCTACTCACACTCTGTCTGTTGTTCTGGAACCTCCTACAAATATGTAGCTGGCCTGAGTGTGAAGGTTCTCCTGTAAGAGGTATTGCTACCTGCTGTCTGTAACACTGATGCCCGCACACAGGAAGGATGTCCATCACACAAAAGGTAAAGGGACCACACCCACATGATGTAAGGATTTATAGTAGTTGGTTGCCATGACAGTGGTAATTGCAAGTACTACACAGCATGCTGCATGCAGGTAGCAAGTGGAAGACACTGATTGGTGCAGAGGCCATCACCTGATCATGTGCAACACCTACAACATCCATGCTGCAATCTATTTAAAGCAGGTCAATTCATTTATTGGAGGGAGTGAGAGAGAGAGAGAGAGAGAGAGAGAGAGAGAGAGAGAGAGAGAGAGAGAGAGAGAGAGAGAACAAGAGAGAGAGAATGAGAGAGAGAAAACGAGAGAGAACTGACACCGGTTTGACAACAGGTATGTGAAGTATAAATGCATGTGCCAGCAGGTGTTGTTGTAATGATATTCAACTGAACAACTGCTATGGACAATAGTGTCTGTCCCTGTGGGTAGTGGGCCATACCCCTCATCCGTGCAGATCAGCAATGACTGACAAGATGTAAGCCATCATTGTGTGTGTTGTGTAATGGGAAATATGTATATTACATGGCCAATAGCTGGTGGTGGAAGTAATGCCATTATGATGGACATGTGGGACCCACAGCCCACCACATGCAGGATATTCAGGTTAATCTGTAATGTAGCATGCAGGAATGCCATAGGTGTGTAATAGGGTTACCTGCAATTGGGTCCTACATATACCCCATTAATGTCAGGCTGTGTTCATATGTGGCACCCATCTGTGTTGGAGCAAGGCAGAACAGTGCAGCTGTGCAGGAAGGTGTTGTGAGATTGTGGACCTGATGGCTGAATGCACCCCACATATAGGTATGCATATGTGTACATATGTCACATATATAATATATAAACATATATATATATATATATATATATATATATATATATATATATATATATATATATATATCAGCATGTATGTCCACAAATATACAGATACCCATGTGTAGACATATATATGAGCACATATATACAACATCACATATATCTACACATACATAGATATATACCAATATACACATGTCTGCATATATACAAGCACACAAACATATATGTATGTAAATACATGTCCCCTATATTACTACAACAGTGATGCATGCTATGTGTGAGGCACTAGCACACATAGCAGTACACACAGATATCTACAGCTGGCAGTGTGTGCTACATGGATGGGAATGTCACATCTTAGTCCCTTGTTGGGACCACATTGCCCCATCTGTGAAGTATGCAATGGGAATATGGGGAAGTATGGCAGGTATAGTTGTGAAGGTGGTCAGGGGTGACAGATATAGAGGACAGTCTACAGGGGTGGTATGTGACATGTGGTGGGTAAACACCCTGGATGTTGTGTGTGGTCTATGATGTGGATGCCCCATGGGCCCCAATATGGGCACAATGGGAACAAGCCTCCCACCCACTGCTACTCACAACAGCAGTCCATAACACAAAGGTGCCTGGCCTGGAGGCTGAGCAGGAGGAGCATGTCGGCCCTGTGAATGTGTACTGGGTGCCTCAGAGTGATGTAGCACATCCCACGTGTGTCTGTGGAGCCTGGTATGGAAAAAACCCTAGACCTGACCTCAGGGGACAGGAACATGTCTGTGTGTGCCCCCAGGGTGGGACAACATCCCCTGGGTTGGTTCCACCTGATGGTAATGCTGAACCAGTACATGAGGAGGCCCCAGGTTGGGACACATGTGACGTGGCCAGGTATCATTGGCAGATGGGTTTGGAGCGGTGGTTCTGCTGGCCAATAGTACATATACATGTTATTGTGTCACTGTTATAGAACATATGTTGGTAGTAATAGTCTACACAATCTCAGAACATGTCCAACAGCATGCATAAATACCCCCAATAACACAGACTGTCAGATGTGCAGCAATCACAAAGCAGCCATACCACAGGCATATATGGAACCATAGTGGCCCTGACAATGGCATGCAGGTGAATAGTCTGTAACAGGGAACATGGCTACAATCACATAGCAGAAAGTGTGGTACAATACAATAACTGTCCCACTGGTAGGTAAGCTGTAGCCATACCTACTGAGTTGTGTACAGTTTTTTGAAGCTGATATGGTGGGGGGGGGTGACATTATGAACTGTGGTAACCTTGCTGTATCAGTTGCTCAGATCTTTTTCCATCTTTACGTTTTTCAGCTAAGATGTCACATGCACGTTTGCCTACCTATTTGACAGCTGAGAATGATGTGCTTATCACACACCTGATCCAGCACTACCCAGTGCTGTTTGGCATGGCTGCCCATGAACAGCAGGAGTGGATCCCCCTGTGGAATGACCTAGTCTACAGGGCCAATGATGTCAGACTGCACAGCCACAGTTATGAGCAGGTCCAGCTTTATTGCACTGACCTGCTTCGTAATGCCCATCAGCGTGCTGCTGCAGTCTGGGGGGTTCACCTTGCCATGTGGGGGGCATACCATCCATTCCCCCGACACATGTGGAGGAGCTCCTTGCCAGCCTCATGGCACCTGCATGTCCAGCCAGCCACCAACTGCTGGACACCTTTGTGGATGCACCCACATACCAGCCGAGGAATGTGCAGGTAAATACACAGGGCACATCAGTAGACCACTCTTGTATATACATACACATCTGTACAGGTAGCTCATGCATATGACATGTCATAGATATATTGTGTTGCTACATTGTAATGATAAACAGATGTCCAGATGTGGTAGTATTGTGGAAATGTACCATTGATGTATTGTAATACTGCATCCACCCTGTAGCACTGCCACAGGTGTGGCCACTGATATTGCATCTTTCACCCTGTTATGTAGGTCCATCCAGGATACAACCAAGGCAGCAGCCTGTAACTGGTGAGTATGGTTTATGTAGATGCTTGCCTGAATACACCTACCCTGAATGCATGCTGTACATGTGCAAGTATTGTTGCTGTGAAATGCACAGCATCACAGGGTTGACCATGATGGGGTATTGGAAGGGTATGTCAGACACCTACATGATAACTAACATCCTGTCATTGTGGAATGTGTCCACAGGGAGTAATATAATGGTGGGAGACATGGCCTACAGTATGGACACGTTCGGAACAATACCCATATACAGTGCAACACTGGTGTACATACCTGTAGGACAATGGCAACTGCTGCAGAGATACACTATGGCATAAGGAATTACAGTAGTCCACATTATCAGCTGGGTCTAGGCTGTAACATGTGGTGTTCAGTGTATAGGACGCTGCAAAGTGACACGTGTAGGGCTTACTTGTCATGCATCTGCATAAAGGCTGAAGGGGGGATGTCAGCATGACACACCAGTGCACTGCAGCAGGGATCCTAAGGGTGCTAGGAATGGCTGTATTTGCACATAGTCAGGTTCAAGACCTGTGGCAGCCATAACCCTACCCCCACAACAATAGTGATGGCAGTGTGTGAACACCATGGGATGTGCACATGAGTAGACCTTGAAATGCAATCATGCAGAATAGGGGGACATGTGTAGGGCAGACTGAACATACACTGGCAAATGCAGATGGCCCACACTGGTATACCCCTGCCAGGAGTAGTGACTGCTGTAGTACACAAAACAAGAGGTGCAATAAGCCATCATGCTAAGGGTGTGCACACATATGCCCACATGGTGTGTATGCATCGTGGTCAGCAGCCACACACCTAACACAATCTGTAGACACTGCATGTGAAACTACAGGACATATGTCACATAGGCTTGTGTACTGCTAAGATATGTGGTGATATGGTCCCATGGCAGATCAAGGATGGGTGCATCAAATCAATAAAGGTATGTACACCCCCCCCATAGCCATGGTATGCTCTGATGGCTGTCAGTGTAAGAGTATTGGATTGGTCATACTTGGTCTGCTGATGTTGACAGCTGTGCATCAGACATCAGCCATTCACAAATGACATGTGTCCACATATCATACCAGGTATGTGTTGCTGGAAAACATAGGGGCTGTGAGCATTAAAGCTGACATAACCAACACAGTAGTACACATTCAACAATGGGTAGTACACCTGTGAGGTGTGGTGCACAGTACATGGCAGGGTGAAGAACAGGTGCACAGAAATACCGTGTTCATGGGCACAGTGGTATCCAGGGGAAGGGGCATCACCTAGTGACACAGCACATGCATCACACACATGTATACTGTTGCCAGCATGGATTGACTATAGCCGCACTGCATGCTGCCGGGTACCATATGTTATGCATGTTGACAGAGGGGTAATAGGAGGACTGTGTGTACTTTCATTGTGCAACCTCACCTGTATGTGTGTGTGCATCCCACTGGGTAGTCAGTTTGTCTAAAGGGTTACTCTGGGGAAGTGTTGGGAGGTTGATGCATGTAGGATGCTTGTGTGCATGTGTGTGTGTTTGTGTGGCTGGCCATGTATGCACATGTGTAATTGTGGGGTGTTCATATGCCAGTACCTCCCTCTGGGATCATGCAGTACATTTACATGGACTGCCAAATTACATACCAGGAATACCTGTCATGTGTGCAATCACAGCTGATAGTATAATATGGTCTGTAGCATGGAACAGGCATCCAGAGGGAAGGTAGACACCAGGTACACCCTTACTATAGCATTCAGCAGAGAGGTCACCTACAACACATGTATGCAGCACTACAGATGCATTGGTGAAGTACTAGCCAACACCAGGGAGTGTATCCACATATTACAGTTGTCACATAATAGGATGAAGCAGAATATGTGGCATGTACTGAGCATTACATACACATGACACACCAGTGAGTGATATTATGGATACAACATAGTAGCCCACACATATAGGGCCATGTTCATCATGTCTGGACATACAGATGGTGCATACCGAATGACAGCGGTGAGGCCATGTAAAACCACTACACATAGGTCAGGCAGGTAAGGTAGCAACAGGCCTTGTGTTATGATCGCTTGTGTAGGCATTTAGTGGACTGATATGTTACTGAGTGGTATCAATGTGTGTATGTTAACAAGTGTGATGCAGGATGGGGTACCACATGGACGTATACGCGGGACTGTCTGTAAAGCTATGGACAGGTAGGTATTACGGAGGTGTGTGTGTGTGTGTGTGTGTGTGTGTGTGTGTGTGTGTGTGTGTGTGTGTGTGTGTGTGATTTTGAGTGTACTGTGCAATGCTGTACAGGTTTTAAAGTGCATTTGTTTTCCCCCACAGGTGGCATGGTGGTCAGGGTCCCTCCTGCATGCAATCTAATGTTGATGCCCATACAGACAACGGAGATGATGATAGTAATGTTAAGGCACAGGTGGGGTTGTCAGGGGCCAACACTGCATCAACATTTGACATCCCCCTTTTAGCCACCCCAACCTCGCACACAGTTTAAGTGCCAATACACACCCAATCGCCAGTGTTCTAAAAGGAGGGAAAGCTGGCGTTTGGTGGCAGTGCACAGGAAAGTGTGGTAACCATGTCTACTGTGTCCAGTCGTAGCAGGCATAGCCAGATGTCCAGCAAGGCACTACATAGTCAGATGTCCCAGGGTGCTCATGGTAGGGCCGCTGGGCATCATGCCTCTTGCAGAGGTGACCTAGCTTTTACCAGCATGCACATGTTGAAGGATGTCATGACAGTGCAGACACGTATAGAACGTTACCACAGACAGGGCCTGAGGCTGCAGAGGGCTGTTCTCACATCTGCAAATGACAATGCCTGTGAACTGACTGGTGCCATCCGTGCATTAACTGAGTTCATGGATAGATGGTCTGGTGAAATGATGGCCCTCATCAACCATGGTCTGTCCATGCTTGAACATGTGGTGGGAGTGCAGCTATGGCCATGTGGGCATAGGCCAGTAATGCCAACAGCTGCCAGTCAACATGGATGTGCTTGGACAACAAGGGGCTCCCATTGTGGCAGTATGAGCCCCGGCACTGCAAGGGGTGGTGCTGTCCACACCACACAACAGCAGGCCATGAGCATGTGGTCCTGGCCAGTCCGAGGAGGGACCTGGTACCAGCGGACATTTGTCATCGTCAAGTGAGAGTGGCACATCGAGGCCTGTACCTGGATGTGCCCATGGAACCTCTGGCAGGCACAGTCCACATGTTCGTGGCCGGAGGCAGTGAACTGCACACCCTGCCATGTATGGTCTGCAGCTGTCCATAAACACCTGTGTAGGGCAGCCACATGGCAGAACTGTGTGCATGCATACCCACACACTATGCAAACATACCTAGGGCAATCCCATAACTACACACACCACATCACCATGCCCAGTGCGCCACAGTACACCCCTCACCCACACACATGGTGTCAAATGTATGGCCCACCTTCAGCCTCTGGCAAACCAACATCACACCCTGTGCATATGATGATACCTGTGCCACATCCCTGTCATCCATACCATCAATGCTGGGACAGGATAATATAGTTCTGATGCACACTGTGACTGTACTGCAGTGTACCACAGTATTTCAGTGTAACATGTTGTAAAGAGTAAAGTGTAATGCATAGATGGCAGGTAGTGTAGCCATCTAGCAATGATGCATTATAGTTGTTAGTAACACTGGTTGATTGCGGTCCCTATAATGTTATCCATTTGTGTTGAAGGTGTACATGTGTCAGCACAAGGATGGTCTGCAGTCATATTCCACAATGGAGTAGGGTACTGTGGTGACACTATGGCTGTGACATATCTGGGGTACAGTTGAACACATGTCACAGGTTACTAAAACGGTCATTGCCTGTGCCATATGGATAGGTGACACGCTGAGGTGTGTATACCCTGCAACCTGATGTAGACCCATCCACATACACATACTGTTACTTGGCAACACTGGGACTAGACCCCTACCTAGCTATGTAGTGATAAGTGTGTGGCTTACATTGCACACACCATACAGCGTTCAGAGTGAGGTGTGTTCCAGGTTATATGTTACATGCAGAACATCCCCAGAAATGTACAGTATGCTAATGGGGGCTGTAATGGGTGTATATGGACAATGCATAGTGTGACATACCATCATATACATATTAACAGACACAACAGCCAGACACACATCCGAGATACCAGGGCCTATTGCTGCTAATTAACTTGATCGTGTGTCCAATGTGTTACAGGTAGGCTGCACACAGCACATGCATAACTAGCTTGGATTGTGGTATCAATTACCTGTATGGTTGATGTTGACAGTGGTAACCATAACGTGGTACATGGGACATATACCGGGTGGACATTGGTGTAATGACAGTGTACACAGCACCCACATCCCCCAGTGGATATTGCACTCCCTGAAACCCATGATGACAATCTGACATACCCACCATCACACACTGGCCATGACTGCAATACAACCCATTGTATACCCCAACAGTGGTAGTAGAGGGATATGCATCTAATGCACATGCCGCCCAAGTAGTAAGGTGTTGCAATGTCATGTCTCACCTATGGGCAGTAACAACACTATCTGTACTACTGTGTGGCAATGGGTATTGTAATAGGAGTATGTGGCCTTGGAATGCTGTACCCTACAGATATACGGACATGCACAACTACACACATATGCCAGAACACAATGGGTATCCCTTGCCTATCACCCCATTTGTAAAACACTGTTGTGCTGGTACTGCAAGGCTCGTGTAGCCGGTATGGGGGGGAGCTTAGCAGGGTACATGTAATGTCCCGTACAGCAGCAGCCACAACTGACTATGGCAATGGGTGTTGCTTTGGTTGTGAAAGTCCTCATGGCATTACCAAGTACAGGTGTGCTAACACACAGACACTGCTATACTCAGTCATGCACATGTACACATATTTCAGTACAGGGGTGCATCGCTGCAGGTGGTCATAGCTGTGTACCTAGACATCTTCTGTATGTGCCATTTCTTACACAGTTGGGCAGACATATCAGTGTCAATCAAGCTTAGGTTGCCTGTACATATCCCAACTGGATACCTGCCATCTGCACATATGTACAGGGACTGACAGTCATCAGCTTGGCAAGTAGCTATGCAGTAGCATGAGTGTGTTGACAGATAGACATCTGACAATGATATGTATGCCATAACTACATGTCGGAAGCTGTCATTAACTTGTGCTGTTCAGACAGTAGTCTACAGTTACATTCCACATGATGGATCATTACCCAGTAAGGGGTATGTACTGTGACACAGCTCACACCAGGGATACAACAGGAAGGCCTCAGTGTCCAGCTATGCCCACAGGTGTGCCTGTTGTCAGTACTAAATTTAACACTCTGCTCTTGCATGGGTTAGCACTGTCAACAGTAGTACTGCCATGATACTCTACATGCCAATGTGACAGCATGTACCCTGGACTACTACTCCTGTATGTAACACATCAACAGGGACAACAGTGCTGTACAGGCCTCATATACATCTGCTTCCCACACATGACACTCACACCCCTTGCTACAGTAATGACAGTACATAGGCGCATGTATTGTACATGGCATTACATATACTTATTACAGACTATCAGACTGGGTGGTGTGGCATGGTTACCAGGGCTAAGCCATGCTTAGCAAGTATTAACATTGCTGCAATATAACAACTGAGCTGATTTGCACACTGATAAGTGATGCCTACACTGTGTAAGCACCCATATGCTACCCATAGCTCAGCACCACTTAGCTTCACGCAAACCCATGCAAACCCACTTAAAGCTGCTCAGAACTGCCTTAACCACTCTGTATCTGACAGCCGTTGTTCTGCCCAGCAACAAAATGAACAGCCCTTGCAGGTTTTGAACCCAGGACCCTGTACACTGAAGTCACAGCACTTAACCACTACACCATGACTACTGCTTGTTTGCTAATATAGCTGTCAATACACATATTGAGTAGTATTGAGCAATTGCCTTTAGCATCTGATATGTGTAGTCCTTGTTATTAATATGACTGGTGCATCACATATGTTGTTTTATCATAATGTGCATAATGTGCACATAGCAGATACATATGGTGAGATACATCTGGGAAGGTATAAACCGTGAGTTTACTCATGACAGGAATATGGTTGTATACATATAACAGGTCTATATATGTCTACATGTACATACACATGTATACTCATACATATGTCTGTATACACATCTGTGTAGTGCTACATATATATGGCCATGTGTACATCTCTTCGTATGTACACATATATTACATGTATATATATATATATATATATATATATATATATATATATATATATATATATATATATACGTATATGCATATATAGATATGTGTATATAGCTATATACATATGCACATCCTATGTGTACAGATATGTCTAGATATGTTGGTATATATGTAAATATCTATACCTATATGTGCATACATATCTATTCTGATATACCTACTACTGTCAATATATATGTAGATATCCATACCTGTATGTGCATATGTATTGCTATCTGTATATGTGTAGACATATATATATATATATATATATATATATATATATATATATATATATATAAGTGTTGATATTTATTTATATGTACATATACATATGATATGTATATGTGTATATATCTATATAGATATCTGGATAATTAAATATACATACATTTTCACCATATGTCCTGTACATGGAGTGGAGGGCTACCTCAGCCCCTATAGTCCCAACTTCGTAGCGCAAGGGGATATCAGGTATGCATAGCAGGTATATTTTTAGAGTATTGCTACTGTAACAGGGATTGTCTTCACAGACATGGTGTGTGTGGGAGGTCACATCTGCTTTTAACATGTGCACCACTGGCTACTGACAGACATCCTAAGGACATCATAATACAGTACCACTGCTAGCATGTAATGCTCCTGTGGACTACAGCAGAGATATTGGGCAATATATGTGGACATACTTACAACACTCTGGACAGTCCAGAGGTATACACGAATTAGTGCAAGACATGTAGACCAAGCCTGACAATGTGGATTTTAACAACCATGTAGATGGGTATAACATGTAATTATTGGTATACATTTGCCCCCATAGGTTATGCATTCACACACCCCTGTCTGTCCTGACACATAATAACTGCTGGTACAGAGGTGCCATGGCCACATACTACCCACTAGATATTGACATACATCTGCACAGCATCCCACTGCTCTGTATGACATACATGACTGTTAAGGGAGGCCCGGCAGCAGGTCATCTGGCAAGTATCTGGATATAACATCCCACTGGGTAAGTACACTAAGCTGCTAGGCATAGAACAATGCACTGTGCAGGCTGGAGGCAGACTGGCTCAACACTGGCCTACCTTTCCTATGGGGGAATGCACATGTATCTGCATATGTAGCTGGCTCTACAGGCATGTTACAGCACAAAGTATGATACATCAGTGTGGAAGTGCATAACCACAGCCAGTGTCAACACAGTCACAGCCATGTATAGGTTCATAGGTTGGTACTAGGCTATCAGCCCTAGGGCCTATATAAGCCTAGGCATAACAATACCCTGGCTATTTCTTCCCACACTATTTACTTCCCTGGACCCCTGTCTAGCAGGGCAACTGACATGATCCCTGGGGTGAATATCCTTTCTCCCATCCAATCGTCAAGGTTCCTTTTGAAGAGGGCCAGAGAGGCACTCTGTTTGACATGTATGGGCAATATATTCCAGAGTCTGTGGAGTCTCTGGGTCAGGAACCTATCCCTCCAGCATGTTTTGTTTATTGTGATGACAAGGTTTAGATCCCTGGAGCGTGTGGCTCTGGGGGATTGGGATTTCTTTAAGTGTAACATGTCCAACAGCACAGGGTTTGTCATGGCCTTGTATGTTAAGCAGAGATTGCCTCTGAGTAGACGATATGCGACAGCATATAGCTGGAGTTTTTTAAGGCGGTCAGCATAGGGCATCTGCTTTAGGCCTGTGATTCTTTTAGTGAGGTATTTTTGTGGCCTTTCCAGTTGTTGTAGATGTCTTGAGAGGTACATACCAAACGGGGTGTTGTATTCTATAATGGGTCTAATGAGGGATGAGTACAGCGGGACAATGACCTCCTTGATGAAAAGCCCTTAGTGATGAGGTGTGCCACATAGAAGGATTTCCTGACTGTTGTGGTGATGTGGTTATCGAAGGTGAGACCACTGTCCACCTGTGTCCCTAAGTCTCTTATCACACTTTCGGTGTTTAGTGTACTGCCACCTATATGGTAATTCATGGATATATGTTTTTTTCCCAAACGGGATAACTATACATTTCTTGGCATTTAGCTTGAACCCATGGCTCTGGCACCAAGCATCTGTTTCTGTAAGGCCCTTTTGTAGAGTATCCACATCATTTGGGGATTCAATAATGGCTCCCAGTTTGCAGTCATCTGCGAACTTTGTTAGCCAGAGTCCCTTAGTGTTGGCCTGTACTTCAGAGAAGTAGATGCCAAACAAGAGCGGTCCCAGGACTGAACCCTGAGGTACTCCACTTGTCACTTGTCTGGAGCTGGATTTGGAGTCGGCTACTTTTACAGTGTGGATTCTATCAGTAAGCCAGTTAGCAACCCATTGGGTGATGTAGGGATTAATGCCCAGTTTAGTAAGTTTATCTATGATTCCGGAGTGGGGGATGGTGTCAAAGGCCTTGACAAGGTCTAGATAGGCTGTGTGGACCACTTTACCCTTGTCCATGGCTCTGGAGACTGATTCAAACAAAGTCAATCAGGTTCAGGAGACATGATCGGCCCTTCATGAACCCAAACTGGGTGGGGTCCAGTGTTTGAAGGTTGCCAATGTCTTTGTTTATAAGTTCCATGATAATACGCTCCATGGCCTTGCAGATAAGGCTTGTCAGACTGATTGGATGGTAGTTTCCGGGATCCAAGGTGGATCCCCCCTTGTGGGGTGAGATAACTGTAGCTGTGCTCCACTCAGTGGGCACGAAACCTGAGGTGAAGCTATGATTAAACATGACACTTAGGTGAGGTGCCAGTTCATATTGTAGTTCATGTAGTACACAGCCCGGATTGTCATCTGGTCCCATGGATGCTGTATTCTTAGCTTTGGAGAGTGGGTTTTTTACCTGTGTGGCCATTATTACTGGAATTTGGCAATCTTCCGGTATTGAGATGGGCCATTTAGGGGGTGAGAGGAGGGTGAAGTTGGCACTGAATCGATCTGCCAGGATATTGGCAATATCCTTGGGATCAGTATATTTAATGCCATTCTGTTTTAGCTCAGAGCAGATCTCAGCATTGCCATTTAGATTCTTGACATAGTTATAGAATGCCTTGTGTTTGTCTTTGGAATCTTTGGCAATTTTATTTTCGTAGCTAGCTTTGGAGGATTTTATGAGGGATCTCAGTTTCTTACTGAGGCTTGTAAGGGAGTTTTTTGAATCTTGGGATTTTCCTCTTTTCTGCAACAGTTTCTTCCTTTTGTTGTAAAGTTTGTTTATGGCAGGGGACCACGAGATTGGCTTCCTTTTTTTTGGATGAGAGCATCTTGGTTCTAGTTGGGATGGCACGATTCATGCATGAGTGGATGTGCTTGTACAGTGCCTTAGTGTAGGATTCAGCAGTTGAACTTTCAGTTCCCGTCTGCATGGGTGTCATGAAGTTTGTCACTTCTGACTTGTGTAGTATGAAGTTAGCTTTGGAGAAGTTTTTTATGGAGGTTTCCTTACTGGGGAGTGGGGGTGGGATGTGGATGTTAAGGGTGATTAGCTTATGGTCAGACCTGACAAACGAGGGGGTGACCATAGGTGTGGAGCATCGATTTCCCATGTTGGTAATGACCAGATCTAGGATATTGGACCCCCTGGTGGGACTATGGATTAGTTGATCCAGGGATGGTAAGCTATCGTAATATTACAGTATATGCACTATCTGTTTGGCACCATCCCCATATGTACCACTCACACACTAACCATACATATACTGGGGAACTACACCATGTAGTCCATTGCCTGTCTGTGGTATGGGACATGTGTGTGTATGACCCTACAAATATGTAAGCCGATAGGGTAACATACAGTGGAGCAGCATGTAATATTAGATAGAATGGGACCAGGAACAATGGCATCTACCACAGTCTGTACACAGGCAACAGCACATATTGACAATACAAACACTGTCAACATTCACCTTACATACACAGACCTCAGTACTGTACACTCAACCACAGAATATCCAGGTTATGTCATCAAATATAACCCCTACTATACATAACACATGTAGCAGTCTGATATCTCACTGGCTTGTTATCAGATATGATGTCACTAATTACGATGTACAGCAGAAATGCACCTCTTACTGCATGCCATATGTACAAAGGTTGATGAAGTTGTGGCTGGAGGCACATACACAGGGCCAGTATTGACATGTTGCTGGGATAACCTCATACATTTACTGTTGTAACATGGTTTGTTGCAACACATGTCCTATGAGGGACATGAAGTCAGCAACTCTCATGGTTGTCACCATCTACAGACTTCAATCCTCACACTACCTTCTGAAGTTCACAGATAGGTGCTCTGTGGGTAACACATGAAACAAAAGGCACCATACACTGCCCAGTCTGTAGATTACCCTACAGATGGGTTTTCCTCATAAACATAGCACTGACGTGGCAGTTATTAAAACTTGTAGGACAGCCATATCCACACACACCCTGTCAAACTAACATTACTCTAAATACAATATAGCAGCACTTACAGTCTGTAGTCAGGTCAGGCACACCCCCCTCCTGTGTGTTGCCCTGTTTCCACAGTGTATGTTGTAAGAAGTAAATCCCCAATCCATCTGAGATGCCGTTTGCAAAACAACAGTACAAGTTCCTGCTCACAGTGAATGAAAAGGTCCATCACCGACATGATGTTGCTAGATACTGGAGTTTGTTTCCATGCAATTGGCAATGAGAATTTTACCACAGCTGTTCCACATGCAATCAACTAGAAGAGGGCTGCAATTCATGCAGAGGCCATCAGCTGATCATGAGCATCACTTAAAATACACATGCTGCTGCCTAAGCAAAGCAGGTGTAGGTCTCCACATCCACCAGAGAGGGAGTGAGAGAGGCAGACAGAGGCAAAGTAAAGTCAGGGAGGGGTGGGAGAGTAAAACTTAAGCATGTACGTGTCATGCACTTACCAGCACAGGGTATCAAACCACTGACATCTATGTAGTGCTATCACATTTCTATGCAGTTATTAGATGTGCCACATAGGTTACATGTTTAAGACCCCTCAAAACGTATATGTGATGGTGAGTGACATCTTCAGCAGAGATATGGTAGCTATATGATAGGTGTAGTACACGTACCTGTCTGCAAGAACAGGTGCCAGTATCAACACAGCCACACTCTCACGGGAACACACACACATTGACACACTTGGTAGGGCCAGGAATACAACTCATCACTAGTGAGATTGCCACAACACATTACTGTGCAGGTATCACATGCACCAGAGAGGTCATACAGAGGTTATACGGGCAAAGGATATGTGTAGGTGTCTGACATTGGACAGCATGCTTTGGTATGCCAATGGGGGTTGTAGTGAATGTGAATGTGATCATACACATCATAGAACACACACACACATACACACACACAGTGCCAGTATTGACATGCATGGGTGCATTGCTTCACGGGTGTGTAGTGGTCGACTGTGCTAGAAGCTACACCAGGCTAGGTGATGGGTATAACTTGGCATCAGCCCACATGCCATTTGTCTGCATTGTGGCTCAGGGGTGTAATTTCTGGATTTGCCCACACAGGTGGATATTGTATTCAAAATCCAGTCACCTGGGTGACTATTGTGTTTGGCCAATGATGTACATTGCTTGCCATGAATGTGTTCCTTAGTCCATGACATGGACAGTGTCTGGGATGTGCACACCTCCCACATGCATGTACAGTGACATGTAGAACTGTACCTGGGGTGTCTGGCCTATGTTGTGTACACAGATTATCATCAGATGTGCCAGTCCTGGCCTCATGTGGCAGGAACTGTTAATGGACAGCAGGTTTACCCTGCACCTACATTGATAGCATGATACCAGCATTCCCTGGTGTGAGTGGCATCTGTCCATACAGGTCATATTTTTCAGGCATGGTATGTCCTTTGTGGGTCACATTTGATGGTACCACAGGTGTTCGGTGGGAACATGGGGAAGATGCACTGTTGGCATGCACGTGCCTATTGGACAGATGGACAGGGTGCTATGCCCTCTGTAGCCCATTGCCATCACACCATGTTTACTATCAGTGGGCAATATGCAGGCCACTACCAGCATAGCGGCTGTTGCCTAGGCAAGTGTGTGTGTGTGTGTGTGTGTGTGTGTGTGTGTGTGTGTGTGTGTGTGTGTATGTGTGTGTATGAGACATGGGTTGAGAGTGTTCTCTGAGTGATACTAGGGTTGCTAAATGTGTTTGCCTGGCCTTGATTTCACATGTATGAGTATGGATTTGCACCCCAGCCTCTCAGCTATTTCACATCTGTTATCCCTGTACGGTGGACATTGTGATATATACTAAGGCACCATAGAATAAATATGCAAAACCTGCTCCACATTAAGTCCAGTTGTTTTACACACACACACACACACACACACACGCACACACGCACACACGCACACACGCACACACACGCACACACACACGCACACACGCACACACACACACACACAGATTAGAACTCCTACCTAACTAGTTTATTACACTACAGCACTATGCAGTTATAGGGCGCACCATGGAGATTACTAGAGTACTTCTTCCCCAAAGGTGTATTTCACAATGAATGACATCAGCAGGATTGCCAAAGTAGGGCATTTGAATTGTAGTGTGTGTGGCTAGGCTAAAATGCATTGCTTCCTACACTGACATAGAAACACACACACAAAACATCCACAACTGCCATATGCCGGAATAGAACCCTTACCACAGTTCTAGATCACACTATAGCATGATACTGTTATAGGACATACCACAGGGATTACTGGAGTACTCCTTCCCCAAAGGTATATTTCACAATGAATGACAGCAGGATTGCTAAAGTAGGGCATTTGAATTTTAATGAGTGTAGCTAGGCTAAAATGCATTGCTCCTTACACAGACATAGAAACACACACAAAACATCCACAACTGTCATGTGTGGTAATAGAACCCCTACCAGAGTTCTGTATCACACTACAGCATGCAGCTTTTATAGGACACACCACGGTAATTACTGGAGTGCTCCTTCCCCAAAGGTGTATTTCACAGTGAATGACATTGTCAGGCTTGCCAATGTAGGGCATTTGAATTGTAGTGAGTGTAACTAGCATAAAATGCATTGCTCCCTACACAGAAGGTGACACACACACACACACACACACACACACACACACACACACACACACACACACACACACACACACACACACACACACACACACACACACACTTGCCATGTCTGGGATTAGAACACCTACCTAACTAGTTTGTCACAGTACATCAATACACATTTATAGGGCATGCCATGGAGATTACTGGGCTACAAATTTCCAAAAGGTGTATTTCACAGTGTATGACATCAGCAGCCTTGCCAAAGTGGGGCATTTGAATTTCAATCCAAAATAAGGCAAAAATGAGGTAACCAAAACCAAGTGAAATAACTGAAAACAGCCTCGTTAAGTGAAACAATCAAGCCCAGGAGAAAATTAATGTAGCAGATCGACGTTTATTAAAGTAAAGAAAGCATTAACAAAGAATGGAATAAATTCATGCTTTTTACTGATCTAGATATATTAAAAAAGGAGAAAATAAAAGTGGTATATAAAAATGCAAGAAATTTGAAAGATTACTTATATAAAAATAATAAGACCAATGTGAGCATCAACAAAAAAAGACATGGTACTTTTAAATGTGGCTGATGTTCTCAGTGTGAATTTGTTAGTAATAAAGAAAGTATTTTTTTAGAAAGTAGAAACATTACTTTAAATAGCATGTTTTATAATAACTGTGAGTCTAGTGGCCTAGTATACTTAGCATTATGTCAAGTCTGTCAGGCATTCTATATGGGAAAAACATAGAGAAAGCTTAAAAGGAGAATTTATGAACATATGTATGATATACAGACTAAGAAGGACAGTAATGCTTTGTACAAACATTCATTGGAATGTTTTAGGGCCTACTATAGATTTTTTGTTTTGGAAAAAATTTATATGGATAAAAGAGGGGGCATGTGGGAAGAAACCATCGAATACAGAGAATTTTGGTGGCAATTGACCCTGGAATCCAATAGGAAACCAGGTTTAAATTAACATGTTTTTCTTGCCCCACTTTTAAACTTGAGAGCGGCTAAATTATAAGTACTGTATTTCTTTTCCCTTTGGTTTTATTGTTTTGCACATAGCACTTTAAGTATTTATTAGTGCAGGGGATATGTTGTGTTTTTTAAAAGAATTGTTTTTAAGTATTAAATTATTATACTTTTAATTGCGTCTCGATGTTGAATTTTTTATAAACATTTTAACATTATTTGATTTATTTTCAAAGGCTTGCATCAAAATATGATTCTGCGGACTATAAAAAGTTAGAGGGAAAATATTTGCCTGATTCTTATCGGATTTTTATTGGACGATTAATTTGTGATGTCACTTATTCTTGAGTATTTAAATGATGATTTCTGTTTCAGCCCACATCTGATGAAGTTGTACAAACAAAAACGGAATTTTAACTACGTTAATGCTTTTTTTACTTTAATAAACGGTAATCTGCTACATTAATTTTCACCGGGGCTTGATTGTTTCACTTAACGAGGCTGTTTTCGGTTATTGCGTTTGCATTTTGGTGAGTGTGACTACCCTAAAAAGTATTGCTCTCTACACATACACACACACACACACACACACACACACACACACACACACACACACACACACACCATTACTACGTTCGGGATTAGAACTCCTACCTAACTAGTTTATTACACTACGCAGTTGTAGGACGCACCATGGAGATTACTGGGCTACAGTTTTCTGAAAGGTGTATTTCACAGTGTATGACATCAGCAGCCTTGCCAAAGTAGGGTATTTGAATTGTAGTGAGTGTGACTAACCTAAAAAGGCATTGCTTTCTACACAAACACACACACACACACACACACACACACACACACACACACACACACACACACACACACACACACACACACACACAACTGACATGTTGGGGATGAGAACTACCTAGCTAGTTTATCACACTACAGCAGTATGCAGTTATAGGAAGTGACACGGATATTACTGGCCTGCACCTGTCACAAGTGTGTATTTCAAAGTGGATGACCTCAGCAGGCTTGTCATAGTAGGGCTATAGGGAGGGCAGTGTGTGTGCATGGGCCATAACCCATTCATCTAGAGGTTGACACACCACATGCAGGCAAATGCATTGTTATATTCCACGGGTACGTGTATACAGCGCTAGATGAATACTTCCTTGTACAGTCATGTTGCACAGTTAGCACTTGCACCACATAGTCCATAATGCTGACAGATACCAGTGGCTAAGGTCTACAGTGAGTGACATCTGAACCTCATGTGGTTGTAGCCATTTGGCTATGTGCTGGGTGGGACAGGCCTCATAATGGATGGCTCCATGTGACAGTCACTCTCTTCCACACATCTATGTATGTCTACTTTTGGCTTATTATATTGTGTTGTCCTTGGATATATGCCTGTATCTAGTGTGTATGCAAACCATGAGTGGTGCATACTGAGGAGTGTCTGCACTAACATCTGCAGCTGCCAGATATGTCTGATCCACTGTTGTTTGCAGACATGGCCTTCATTTGTTTGTGTGTGAGCATGCCCAGTATGACCTTTCAGTATGTTGTTGACTGACATTGCCTTCATTTCTGTGTGTGTGAGCATGCCCAGTATGCCCTTCTGTATTGCATGTGTGAATCGATTCCAGGTAGTTTGTACTGCAGTGCATACCTTTGTGTTGTACACCTACAGGTAGCATACTGTTTCTGCAGGGTATCCGTCGATCATTTGGCAATATGGGGACAAACTATGCAGGGGATAAAGTGTACTATAGGTGATTGTGTATGTGCTGCTTCAGTAGCATGGTACTGCTGTTAGCAGATATTCAGACATGTGTACTGTTATACACAGTGATGTTTTCTGTCCTCATGTACTGTCATGTGGACATTCTTGCTCACAGTGATGACTTGGGGACAAGGGTGACTGCAGCTGTGTCTGGTATTGTAAGCAAACACCTACTTATTCATGGTAAGTTATGCCATTCTGGAGGGGGAACTGCAGACACTTGGTACTGGGTTTGTGTATCCAGTTCAGTACCTTGGTACAGTGCTGGCAGAGGACCAGATGGCGTCCCAGGTTGCGTCCTACATGCTTCTATGGGGCCAGATTGCATCCCAGGTTGCGTCCTACATGAACTCCAAGAGGAATAATTCCCTCAAATAAAACAGCTATACAATCTCAGCCTCACTGCAGGATATGTGCCCACAGAATGGCGTACAGCAACAGTGGTCCCACTCCACAAAGGTGGAGCCTCTACGGACCCTGGAAACTATCGTCCCATAAGCCTGACTAGCTTAGTCTGCAAGGCTATGGAGAGGATCATCATGGAGCTCATAAACAAAGACATTGGGGACCTACAGACACTAGATCCTACCCAGTTCAGCTTTGTCAAGGGCAGATCCTGCCTTTTGAACCTGGTTGACTTCTTCAAAACAGTCACCAAAGCCATAGATGAAGGGAAGGTAGTCCACACAGCTTATCTGGACCTTGCAAAGGCATTTGACACAATACCCCACTCGGGCATCATAGCTTTGCTACCCAGCTTAAATATAAACCCCTATGTCACAAGATGGGTCGCAAACTGGCTCAAAGACAGAACCCACAGAGTGAGAGTTGCTGGAGCCATGTCAGACTTGAAACCGGTCACAAGTGGCATCCCACAGGGTTCTGTCCTGGGACCACTCTTGTTTGGTATATACTTTTCCGAGGTACAGGCAAACGTGGGAGGACTATGGCTCACCAAGTTCGTAGACGACTGCAAACTGGGCACCATAATCAACTCTCCAGCTGACACAAACATCCTTCAAAAAGGTCTCACAGAGACAAATAACGGGTGCCAGCGCCATGGTTTAAAGCTAAATGCCAAAAAATGTATAGTCATACCCTTTGGCAAAAACAATGTGCCCACAAATTACCACATAGGCGGAAACCCATTAAGTACAGAGAAAGCTATTAGGGACCTGGCGACCCAAGTTGATAGCAATCTCTCCTTTGAAAACCACATTGCCAAAGTGGTTAGAAAGACCTTCTACATAGCCCACCTCATCACGAAGGGTTTCACATCCAGCTCAAGAGAGGTAATCGTGCCCCTTTATTCATCTCTCATCAGGCCCATCATAGAATACAATGCCCCTTTTGGGATGTACCTTACCCGACACCAGCAGCAATTAGAAAGACCCCAAAAGTATCTCACCAAGAGGATCAAGGGTCTCAAACAGATGCCATATGCTGCTCGGTTAAAAAAACTCCAGCTCTACTCAGTTGCATACCGCCTACTTTGAGGCGATCTATGCCTGACATACAAAGCTATGTCAAATCTAGAATTAATGGACATGCTCCACCTCAGTAAATCTAAATCCCTTAGAGCCACATGCTCGAGGGACTTGAACCTCAGCACAGAAATAAATAGAACTTGCTGGAGGGACAGGTTCATAACCCAGAGGCTCCCTTCGCTCTGGAATAGAATTCCAGTTAATGTGAGGCAGAGCACCTCACTGAATCTTTTCAAGAAGAATCTCAATAGGTGGATGGGGGATCGTAGGTTTGTCCCAGGGATTACTCCTGTGTCACTATTAGACAGAGGCACAGTAAACTAAACCTTAAAAAGGGCACAGTATACTCAAATCAAGGGGTGGCGTAAGCCATACAGAATCGGGCTAGGCTTATAATTGCCCCAGGGCAGATAGCCTAGTATGAACCTATGAACCTATGAACCTATCCCATACTTGTCCACCCATCAACATGACAGGATGGCCTTATCTTGCTGTGGCAATGCCTCACAGCTGAACAGAGTTGCACAGGTTAGCCAGAGGCAGGGCCATGGGTCAGGACATTTATTTTATTGTGGTGTAAAAGCAGGTGTGTAGCCACCCATTTATGTGTTAGTAGCCAGAGATAGTGTGTGCACACATCTTGGTGTCAGACCCTGCACATTCCATGCTGTCCATGCTCCCACACCTCACCTCTGTTATTCTAACCTCTTCCAAACATTATGCATACATTCTCTGATACTTTCCCTAAGGGTATCACCCCATCACAGGTGTGTGTTAGTATTGGTCCACAGTTCATGCAATGGGACATGGTGGACATGTTACTGTGGTTTGTCCACATGGCCATGCATATGGCTTATGTGGAGTGTGTTATGTTATTTGGGTGTCCATGACATAACATGCATTGGAAGTACATGTGAGACACAGACCTTTGGCAGATGCCTGTGGGGCATTAGTTGTTGCTGCAGGCCAGATGTGGCAGGCCATTGCATTCTGTCAGCCCTACAGTCCCAGACCACCATACAGTATATTCCCCTGGGGTGACAGGGTAGGTGTGATAAGTATTCATGCCAATGCCTTCTATCAGTCTTGATCAGGTGGTGTGGATGCTGGCAGGGTGCTACTTACAGCTAGGGACACACCTGCGTAGGACACCTGCAATGCATGCTGCAGTCTTCCGCTATTGCCAAATACAGGTAGGGTCTTACTGTGCCCATTCCCCACAGCAGGGATATTACCAGTAAGTTGCCTGTGGGTGGTATTTGATTGGCTGGGTGCATGTGTTCTATGGACACTACTTTCATCTGACACATAGATATGCATGGGGCATTACAATTATGCTGGCATGTGCAGGTACATCAGCCAATTCCCAATACATCAGTCCTATCTCCTTTGTGATTTGCAGGTGTTCAGCCAGACATCACCGGTATCCCCTACCTCAGGTCAAGTTACTGTGATGCATACCTATATGTAAAAATCCAAGGTTGTCTCCATTTCACAGTGACACAATATATACTGTATGTTTGGGGTAATTTCCCCTGTGTACTGCTTGTATATCTAGCCCAACAGCCATGCCATATTAGTCTTTCAGATGGTGACACATATTACCGCCATACATTTACAATGGCTTACTGCTAGCATATGTTATACTGGTGGAGATTGCTTTGGCACTGAAGTCATGAGGGCTTGTCCCTGTCATCAGCAGTAGTGGGCAATGGACATCAGGTCTTACCTCAACATGTATACATACTGACCACTCTCACACATTATGAAACACACACCATTGTAACACACACAGACCTGCATATTGTGCAAATGCTACAACTTATCCTGCGACCTTGGCCTCCTCTGGGCTTCTGTGCTCCACTCGTATTATACCTACTCATACATGTTATTACATTTCTACACAGGATTGGGGGGGGTACACCTGAGTGCCACTACATTTCTACACTGGATTGGGGGAAGGGGCAGACCTGTCTGTTTCCACATCTCTACATAGGCATGGGGGCACACCTGACTGTTACTAAATTTCTACATAGGGTTGTGGTGGGACACACCTGACTGTTTTTACATTTCTACACAGGATTTGGGTGGCACACCTCACTGTTACGACATTTCTACACATAATTGGGGGGGGGCACACCTAATTGTTTCTACATGTCTTCATAGGATGGGGGGCACACCTGGCACTTGCACGCATTTATTATCACTGTACTGGTATGTCAGGTACTCCATTTCATTCTGTAGTCTAACCTATCATACAAACTAGAAGCATATCAGTGTACTACAGGTCTTAGATTTGGTTGCATACATATTAGTGTCTGACTTCCTACTCTTCAGACCTAACATCCCACTGCCTGACCTGCTGTAGTCTGTCTGTGTAGGCCTGGGGGGGTTACCCATAGGCATCATTCAGAGGCAATACCACAGGCTGTGCTTGGCTTTGTTTACACCTGTCCTGCTGACTGAGACTGCTGTTGGGTATGTGAACCTCCCTGATTGGCATGTGTGAGTCATATGGACACACATGTCACCCAGCACATTTCCTACAGTGGCTTTTGTCACCCTGTGCAGTACTGGCTACTATGGTGACTCCAGTATGTGTTACAGATGTCATGGCAGCACTATGGGTGTCTAATATAAGCTGCCATAACATTCAACCACACAATTCCCTTGCATGCTAACATACATACCATAGATACAGGTAATGACACATTATACTCCATTAAGCAATTGGTAGGTTGATTGACTTACCTTGTGGGTGTGCCAGGATTGAGGATGGTGCTGGAGGAATACCTATGTCGGATGCAAATAGTACACTCCCTAAACATAGTTGAGCACAAGTAGTGTCATATTTTGCATCACTACTACTGTATGTGCGAGTCAGAGAGAGGTGTCATTCCCTGGGTCCCTACTGTGTCAGTGCATGTGCTATGCATTGCCTCTTTGCCAAGGCCAGGGCATACTGGGCATGCCTCCATTTGCCTACTGGGGCAGGCTCAGGTTGTTCCTCCTCTGAGTCACTCTATGCCTGTGCAGGCCTTGGCATTGGTGGGGGGCTGTGTGGCCCTGTCGCATGCTGTTCCTGCTGCAGCTATTTCTGCAGAATCATTTTGTGCAGCATGGCACATACCAAAACAATTTGAGTACATGGAGCTGGTGAGTACTGCAAGGCTCCACCGGATGTGTCCAGGCACCAGAACCGTGACTTGAGCATCCAAAACACATGCTGTATTATAAGTCTGGTCTGTGGGTGTGCCTCATTATGGCATTCTTGTTCAGGTGTGTGTGCATTTCTGATGGGTGTCATCAGCCATGGCTCCAGTGTGTAACCAGCATCCCCCACTAGGTGACCGTAGGGGATGTCCCCATTGGCAAATCTCTGGTACAGCTGTGTCAGATGCCAGATGTGGGAATAGCTTCCAGGGCAGCCAGCACACACATTCATTATAATGCCCTGGGCATCGCACACAACCTGGCAGTTGATGGAGGTGAGGCCCCTGCGGTTGATGTAGGCCCTACCCTGATCACCGGGTGGTGCTTTAATTCGTATGTGCGTGCAGTCTATAGCACCCATTACCTCAGGGTATTCTGCTATTTGGTGAAAGAGATGCAGCATTCACATTCTCACCACCCTCAGCCTCTTGCACATGTTGTATGTTGCCTGCTGCAGCCCCTATTATTTTGTAGTTTTGTAAAATAAAAGGCATTGCAGCTGTAGAGTAAAAACACTTTAACGTACAAAACATAGATAGTAGGTAAGCGCTTTTGAGGTTGCCCTCTTCTTCAGGCCTTAATCAGAAATAAGCTGTATGGATGTGGATGAGCTCTCCTGCACTAGTCCTGCACGGACGCAGCCCCTGTATGTAAATTACCCCATTTGCAGGAGAAATCCATGCAAATGAGGTGAATTTGCGATCCAGAAAGCTGGAAGCCAGCCATGCAGGACTAGTGTAAGCTGCAGAAATGTACTCCGCCAGTAATGGAGTTCATTTCTGCAAACTACAAAATGGAGCCATGACAGCTCCAAATAAAGGGTGGATATTATGTAGAAAGCATGCCAGTCATCAAATATAAGGCCATTGGCATGGAAAACAGTTACAAAAAAAAAAATAAATTCTTATTTTTTACCCAATCTCGGCTGTTTAAGCATAGGGCAGTGGCGCACAAATGGGATCGAGCGAAAAATAAGAAAAAATACGTAAAATAAGCATTCTAACCAAAATCACTATTTTGCCATTATACTCAATGGCAGGCAGAAGACAACATGGCCAGTGAATAGTGGTTTCTAAGGGGGGAGTGTCAGTGTGGGACCTGTAACTATGCATCAGCAGGCAATCCTATGCAAATGAGGGGAATGATACTGAATCCCAGATTTCCCCTGCATGCTAGTCAGCACCCAACATTGCAAGAGCAGGAATAGCATGGTGCAAGCCTAGGAGTTAGCTGACATCATATGCCTGTTAGGCATACTGTAAGAGGATTGGAGCCCTGTGGCTTGGGTTTGTCCTTAGCTTAGCAGAGCTAAGGAGGCTGAGGCTGCCTAGCACTCTTTACATTGCCTAAGAGGGTGTGCGCTCAAAGCACCAGGTTTTAAAAGAAAAAAAAGTAAACCAGGAAATAGCAGCTCTGTGCACATTTGAGCACTGTGTTTGCGAGGAACACACCCAGGCTTAAACAGGAAGGCAATGGGAAGGAACAACAGCAGTAGGAAGGTAATCTAGGAGAAATAGCATAGCTGGCAGGTGAAATGTATCAGAATCAGCCAATTACACAGTCAGCAGATCAGCCCAGCCCAGAACACTACTATAAACTATGCAAACACCTTTCCTTCTGTTTTTTCCCACATTCTCTACACCACCAGTGTATACAAGTGGGGTACTTTTAACAAACAAAACAACAAAATGATAGGGGCTGCAATAGCTATCATACAACAACATGTGGAAGAGGCTGAGGGCAGTGAGGATGTGAATGCTGTCGACCAACCCACAGTGAGGAGATGGAGAAGAGTGTACAGACCCAGGGTAACCTACCAGGACCTACATGAGCTGTAGATAGTGGAGCACTATAGGGTGGACAAGGACCTTCTACAGCAAATTGTTGAGCTGTGCCGGCCACGCCTCACACACAGAACTAACAGAGGGGAACCCATCCCAGTGGATACCAAGGCATGTGTAGGCCTAAGAATACTAGCTACAGGTACCTTCCAAAGGCCAACTGGGGATATCATGGGGATATCACAGGCATTGGCAACAAGAGTACTCCACCAGTTCCTCGATGCCATGTCAGCACATGCCGGTGAGTACGTATATTTCCCCAACAACCATGAGGTGTTGGTCAGCAATATGCATCTGTTCCACCAAATAGCATAATAACCTGAGGTAGTGAGTATAGAATCCATGCACATATGCATCAAAGCACTACCCAGTGAGCAGAGTAGGGCCTAGATCAAATGCAAGGGCTACCCCTCTATCAACTGCCAGGTCATGTGCGATGCCCAGGGCATAATAAAAAATGTGTGTGCTGGCTGCCTTGGAAGCTATCATAATTCCCACATCTGACATCTGACACAGCTGTACCAGAGATTTGCCAATGGAGACATCTCTTATGGTCACCTTGTGGGGGGATGCTGGTTACACACTGGAGCCATGGCTGATGACACCCATCAGAAATGCACACACACCCAAACAAGAACTCCATAATGAGACACACATACAGACTAGAATTATAATAGAGCATGTGTTTGGGATGCTCAAGTCATGGTTCCAGTGCCTGGACACATCCAGTGGAGCCTTGCAGTACTCACCAGCTCCATGTACTCAAATTGTCATCATATGTGCCATGCTACACAATATGATCCTGCAGAAACAGCTGCAGCAGGAACAGCATGGAGCAGGACCACACAGCCCCCAGCATTGCCAAGGCCTGTACAGAGTGACTTGGAGGATGAACAACCTGAGCCTGCCCCAGTAGGTAGAAGGAAGCATGCCCAGTATGCCCTGGCCTTGGAAAAGAAGCAATGCATAGTGCATACATTGACACAGGAGGGACCCAGGGAATGACACCTCTCTCTGACTCGCACATACCATAAGAGGGATGCCAAACATGACACTACCTGTGCTCAGCCACTTGTAGGGAGTGTACTATGTGCATCCAACATAGGTAGCCCTTCAGCATCACCCTCAATACTGGCACACCCACAAGGTAAGTCGCTCAACTTACCAATTGGCAAATGTAGTAGTATGTGTTGTTACCTGCATCTATGGTATGGATATGAGCATGCAAGGGAATCGGGTGGCTGAATGGAATGCCAGCAGATAGTAGACACCTACAGTGGCAGCATGAGATCTGTAACAAATATGGGTGTCACCATAGTAGCCAGTAGTACATATGGTGACAAAACCCACTGCAGGAAATATGTTGGGCCACATGTTTATCCATATGACACACACATGCCAGTCAGGAAGGTTCACATACCCAACAACAGTCACAGCCAGCAGGACAGGTGTAGACAAACACAAACAAAGGCTGTGCTAAGGCCACTGAATGAAGCCTATGCCCCCCCCCAAGTCCTACACAGACTACATCAGGTCAGGCAGTGGGATGTTAGTTCTGAAGGGTAGGAAGTCAGAAGCTAATATGTATGTCAATCAAACGTAAGACCTGTAGTACACTGACATGCCTCTAGTCAGCATGAAAAGTCAGAAAACAGAATGAAATGGAGTACCTGACATACCAGTACAGTCATAGCAAATGTGTACAAGTGTCAGGTGTCCACCCCAGTCCTGTGTAGTAATGTAGAAAGAGCCAGGTGTATCCCCCCATAGCTTATGTAGACATGTAGTAACAGTCAGGTGTCCACCCCCAATCCTATGTAGATATGTGGTAACAGTCAGGTGTGCCCACCCAATTCTATGTAGACATGTAGTAACAGTCAGGTGTGCCTGCCCAGTCCTGTGTAGCAATGTAGAAACAGTCAGGTATGCCCCCCATATCCTATGTAGAGAGTAGTAACAGTCGGGTGTGCCCCCCAATCCTTTGTAGAAATGTAGTAACAGTCAGGTGTGCCCCCAATCCTATGTTGACAGGAGTAGTCAGAGGTGCCCTCCCAATTCTATCTAAAAATGTAGTAATACTCAGGTGTGCCCCCCAATTCTATGTAGACATGGAGTAACAGTCAGGTGTGCCCCTCAACCCTACTTAGACATGTAGTAACAGTCAGGTGCGCCCCCCAATCTTATTTAGAAATGTAGTAACAGTCAGATGTGCCTCCCCAATCCTGTGTAGCAATGTAGAAACAGTCAGATGTGCCCCCCATGTCCTATACAGATATGTAGTAACAGGCAGATGTGCCCCCCGAATCCTATGTAGAAATGTAGTAACATGTATGTGTAGATATAATATCAAAACAGTGTAAGAAACTTCTCTGTGTGGAAGATTTTCAGTCCATATATTTCTAGTTAATCACTGTATATTAATCAGATCAGACAATAGTAGTAGAAGTAGCGAACGTAAACTCGTCAAGTCAAAAAGTAATAATAGAAAATATATAATTCTACAGCATTACTAAGTATTCGAAAGTAATCCAAGCAAGGCAGGCAGTCTGTTTCCAGTCGAAAATCCTTTATTAAGTACACAGACAAGCGATCCATAAAAAATAGAATAATTTCCTCACAAGCTTTCTAAATATATATATATATGTATATATATATATATATATATATATATATATATATATATATATATATATATCTATATATATATATATATATATATATATATATATATATATATATATATATTTAGAAAGCTTGTGAGGAAATTATTACTCTATTTTTGTTTTACTTGGATCGCTTGTCTGTGTACTTATATATCTATATATATATATACTTTTTATCAGGCATGGGAGTGGTTTATTGTGCTGTTAAACAAAGTGTTATTGGTACACATGTTAAATTCACATCCCTTCCCCCATCAGTGTGACATTCAAGCTGGTCCTGCCCTACCTAGTAGCTGTCATAATAATATATAGCCCTAATGTACTTTAATGGTACATCTTAGTTCACCAAATTATTAAGTAGATTATTAAGTCTGTGATTTTATACAAGGCAATATACTACATGGCTGGAAATATATCAACCTTAGTTCATTTTGGGATCAAAAATTATATATAAATATATACATATGCATTTTGCATGTAAAAATCAGTTTCTATTTTCATAACCTATTGTTAACAAAGATCGCTTTCGTCCTTCTAGACTTCTTCAGTTCTGTGTACAAGAACCCTAAAAACCTATATAATTGTATAATTAGCTAGTATTGTTATTACCATCATTTTGAATAAAGTGGAAAAAAAGAGAACCAGAAAAAAATAAAAATAAAAAATATATATTTATGATGATGGAAACAAAATATACACTTAAATTTCAAATGATTTAAAATGGTATTGAAAACCAATTTGTAGAAAATAAAATAAAATACAATTAGTCATGTAAACAATGTGGCAATTTTCTAAGTTCCAGTGCACTTTTAATTGAACAGTAATAGTTTAGTCCAGGCTTTCTAAAAGATCAGTGATTAACTAGAAATATATGGACTGAAAATCTTCCACACAGAGAAGTTTATTACACTATTTTGTTTTTAGACCCACTACACTTTAGTGGGTTGTTTTGAGACTTCGGGGATACCACGGAGATTACTTGTTTTTTTGCAGATGTAATATCAGTGGAGCACAGATGTCCAGAGTTGGCCAAGGTAGCAGGATAGATTGTAGCATTTGTACAATATGCAGGTATGTGTGTGTTAGGTTGGTGTGTTTCATATTGTGTGTGAGTGGTCAGTTTGTATGCATGTTGAGGTATGACCTGGTGGCCATTGCCCACTACTGCTGATGACAGGGCCAAGTCCTCACAACTGCAGTGCCAAAGACAATTCCCTCCAGTATAACACATGCTAGCAGTAAGCCATTTTAAATGTATAGTGGTAATATGTATCACCATCTGAAAGACTGACATGGCATGGCTGTTGGGCTAGACATACAAGTAGTACACAGAGGAAAGTACCCCAGACATACAGTATATAATGTGTAACTGTGAAATGGACACACCCTTGGAATTGTACATACAGGTATGCATCACATTATCTGGGCCTGTAGTAGGGGTGTACCGGTGTTGTCTGCCCGAACACTTGCAGATCACAAAGGTGATAGGACTGATGTATTGGGAAACAGCTGATGTACCCACACATGCCAGCATAACTGGAATGCCCCATGCATATCTGTGCATCAGATGCGAGTGTAGTTTCCATAGCACACATGCACCCAGCTCACCCAAACACAACCCACAGGTACCTCTCTGGTTGAATCCCTGCTGTTGGGAATGGATACAATATGACCCCCACCTGTATATGGCAATAGCAAAAGAATGCAGCATGCTGTGCAGGTGTCCCATGCAGGTGTGTCCCTAGCTGTAGGTAGCACCCTGCCAGCATCCACACCACCTCATCAATACTGATAGAAAGTATTGGCATGAATACCTAACCCACCTACCCTGTCACCCCAGGGGAATATACTGTATGGAGGTCTAGGATTATAGGATTGACAGAATGCAATGGCCTGCCACAGCTGGCCCACAACACTACCAAATGGCCTACAGGCCTCTCTCAAAGGCTTGTGTCTCACACATACTGCCAATGCATGTTATGTCATGGACACCCAAATAACATAACACACTCCACATAAGCCATATGCAAGGCCATGTGGAGAAACCGCAGTAACATGTCCACCATGTCCCACTGCATGAACTGTGGACCAACACCAAAACACAGCTGTGATGAGGTGATAACCTTAGGGAAAGTATCAGAGAATGTATGCATAATGTATGGAAGACAATAGAATAATGGGGGGGGCATGGGCAGCATGGTATGTGCAAGGTCCGACACACAGCCTTGTGCACACACTATCCCTGGCTGCAAACACATAAATGGGTGGCTACAAACCTGCCCATACCCCACAATAGGGGTAATGTCCCGACTTATGGCCCCTGCCTCTGGATAACCTGTGTGAATCTGTACAGCTGTGAGGTATTGCCACAGCAAGATAAGGCCATACTCTCATGTCGATGGATGTACAATTATGGGATCCTCTGCCAGCACTGTACCAAGGTGCTGAACCAGATACACAGACCCACCAGCAAGAGTATGTAGCCCCCCTCAAGAATGGCATAACTTTCCATGAATATGTAGTTATTTTCCCACAATACTAGGCACAGCTGCATTCACCCTTGTTCCCCAAGACATCACCGTGAGCAAGAATGACCAACTGACAGTACCTGAGGACATAAAGCATCACAGTGTATAACAGTACACATGCCTGAATATCTCTGCTAACACCAGTACCATGTAGCAGAAGCAGCACAGACACAATCACCTACAGTACACACTATCCCTTGCACAGTTTGACCCCATATTGTCAAATGATCTATGGATACCATGCAGAAACAGTTTGCTACCTGTATGTGTACAACACAAAGGTCTGCACTGGAGTACGAACTACCTGGAATGGATTCCCACATTCAATACAGAAGGGCATACTGGGCATGCTCACACACAGAAAAATGAAGGAAATGTCTGACAGCAACATACTGAAAGGTAATACTGGGCATGCTCCCACACTTAATCAAATGAAGCCCATGTCTGCAAACAACAGTGGACCATAAATATCTGACAGTTGCAGATGTTATTGCATACACTCCTCAGTATGCACCAGTCATGCTTTGCACACACATTGGATAGGAATACAGACATATATCCAAGGACAACACACTATAATATGCCAAAAGTAGACATACATAGATGTGTGGAAGAGAGTGACTGTGACAAAGAGTGATCCATCATGAGGCCTGTACCACCCAGCACACAGCCAAATGGCTACAACCACATGATGTGCAAATGTCACTTACTGTAGCAATTAGTCACTAGTATCCATCAGCATTACAGACTATGTGGTGCAAGTAAGTGCTAGCTGTGCAACATGACTTTACAAGGCAGTAGTCATCTAGCAGCTGAATATAGGTACCTGTGGAATATAACACAGCGTGTGCCTGCATGCAGTGTGTCAACCTCTAGATGAATGGGTTATGGCCCATGCACACACACTGCCTTCCCCATAGCCCTACTCTGACAAGCCTACTGATGTCATCCAATTTGAAATACACCTTTGGGAATGAAGTTGCCAACTAATCTCTGTGGCGCATCCTGAAACTGCATAATGCTGTAGTGTGATAAACTACTGAGGTAGGAATTCAAATCCAAGACATGGAAACTGTGTTTGTGTGTCTCTGTCTGTGTAGACAGCTATGCTTTTAGGCTAGTCACACTCGCTACAATTCAAATGCCCCACTTTGGCAAGGCTGCTGATGTCATTCACTGTGAAATACACATTTGGGAAATGTGTAGTCCAGTAATCTCCATGGCGTGTCCTATCACTGCATAATGCTGTAGTGTGATAAACTAGTAAGGTAGGAGTTCTAATCCCAGACATGGCAACTGTGTGTGTGTCTCTGCCTGTGTAGGGAGCAGTACCTTTTAGGCTAGTCACACTCACTACAATTCAAATGCCCCACTTTGGCAAGGCTGCTGATGTCATTCACTGTGAAATACACCTTTCAGAAAAGGGGAACCCAGTAATCTTCATTACACATCCTATAACTGTGTAATGCTGTAGTGTGATAAACTAGTTAGGTACGAGTTCTAATCCCAGACATGGCAACTGTGTTTGTGTGTGTCCCTGTCTGTGTAGAAAGCAATGCTTTTTAGGCTAGTCACACTCACTACAATTCAAATGACCAACTTTGGTAAGGCTGCTGATGTCATTCACTGTGAAATACACCTTTGGGAAATGTGTAGTCCAGTAATCTCCATGGCGTGTCCTATCACTGCATAATGCTGTAGTGTGATAAACTAGTAAGGTAGGAGTTCTAATCCCAGACATGGCAACTGTGTGTGTGTCTCTGCCTGTGTAGGGAGCAGTACCTTTTAGGCTAGTCACACTCACTACAATTCAAATGCCCCACTTTGGCAAGGCTGCTGATGTCATTCACTGTGAAATACATCTTTCGGAAAAGGGGAACCCAGTAATCTTCATTACACATCCTATAACTGTGTAATGCTGTAGTGTGATAAACTAGTTAGGTATGAGTTCTAATCCCAGACATGGCAACTGTGTTTGCGTGTGTCCCTGTCTGTGTAGAAAGCAATGCTTTTTAGGCTAGTCACACTCACTACAATTCAAATGACCAACTTTGGTAAGGCTGCTGATGTCATTCACTGTGAAATACATTTTTGGGAAAGGTGTAGCCCAGTAATCTCTGTGGTTGATCCTATAACAGCGTAATGCTATAGTGTGATATAGTACTTTGGTAGGGGTTTTAGTCCCACATGTGGCAAGTGTGAATTTTTGTGTGTATGTTTCTATGTTTGAGTAGGGAGCAATGCATTTTAGGCTAGTCACACTCACTACAATTCAAATGCCTTACTTTGGCAAGGCTGCTGATGTCATTCTCTGTGAAATACACCTTTGGGAAAGGTGTAGCCCAGTAATCTCTGTGGTGTGTCCTATAACAGTGTAATGCTGTAGTGTGATATAGTATTTTGGTAGGGGTTCTATACCCACACATGGCAAGTGTGGATAATTGTGTAGGGAGCAATGGTTTTTAGGTTAGTCACACTCACTACAATTCAAATGCCCTACTTTGGCAAGTCTGCTGATGTCATTCACTTTGAAATACACCTTTGAGGAAAAAGTACACAAATAATCGCTGCAGGGCATCCTATAACTGTGTACTGCTGTAGTGTCATAAACAAATTAGGTAGGAGTTCTAATCCCAGACATGGCAGGTTTATGTGAGGGTCTGTGCGTGTGTCTGTGTCTGTGTTTGTCATTCATATCCTATGTGGAGCTGGCTGGGAGTGTGTACCAACTGGACTCATTGTGAAGTGGGTTTTGCAAATTTCTTATATGGTGGCCCTATGATATTTCACAATGTCCACCTTACAAGGATAACAGATGTGAAATAGCCAAGAGGATGGGGTGGCAATCTATACCCCTACATATGACATCAAGGCCTGGCAAACATAGTTAGCAACCCATGTATTACACATAAAACATTCTCAACCCATGTCTCGTACACAAACACACTTGCCTAGGCAACAACTGCAATATTGGTAGTACCCTGCATATTGCCCACAGATAGTAAGCATGTTGTGATTGCAGTGGTCGGCAGAGGGCATGGCATCCTGTCCATCAGTAAAATATGCATGTATATGCAGGCAGTGTGCCTTCACTATGCTCCCCACTGGATGCCTGCAACATCTGTGGTGCCATCAAATGTGACCCACAAAGGACATGCCATGCCTTATACACATGCCCTGTATGGGCAGATGCCACTGACACCAGGAAATACCTGTATCATGCTATCAATGAAGGTGCAGGGTCAACTTGCTGTCCATTACCTGTTCCCAGCACGAGGCCAGGACAGGCACATCTGATTATAAAAAATATGTGTACACAACATGGGCCAGACACCCCAGGTACAGTTCCACATGTCATTGTACATGCACATGGGACATGCGCACATCCCAGACTGCATCCATATCATGGACTAAAAAACACATACATGGCAAGCATTGAACAGCAATGGCCACACACAATAGCTACCCAGGTGACTGGATGATGAATACCATACCCACCTGTGTGGGCCAATCCAGACACTAGACCCCTGAGCCACACTGCAGACCATTGTCATGTGGCCTGATGCCAAGGTATTCCCTTCACCTAGCCTTGTATAGCCTTCTGGCACTGTCAACCACTATGTACCCATGAAGCAATGCCTGCATGCATGTCAGTACTGGCACCCTGTGTCTGTGTGTGTGGTGTATGATGCTTTTGACCCCATTCACACTCACCACAACCCACATTGGCATACAGACACCTCCACATACTCTTTGACCTTATAACCTCCGGTTAACCCCTGTGGTGAATGTGATACCTGTACAGTACTATATTGTGGCAAACTAACTAGTGAGGAAGCGTATTCCTGACCCTGCCAAGTGTGTCAATGTGTGTGAGTCCCTGAAAGAGTGTGGTTGTGTTGACGCTGACACCTGTTCATGCAGACAAACATATGTACTACACCTACCATATTGCTACCATATCACTTTTGTGGATGTCACTCACTATCACATATACATTTGGAGAGCTCCTCAACATGTATGCTATGTGGCGCATCCAATAACTGCATAGACATGTAATAGCAATACATAGTCAGGTGTTTGATATCCTGTACTGGTAGATGTCTGACACAAACATGCTTAGGTTTTACTCTCCCACCCCCTCCCTGATTTATCTGTACCTCTGTCTGCCTCTCACTCCCTCTCTGGTGGATGTGGAGAACTGCACCTGCTTGGCTTAGGCAGCAGCATGTGTTTTGTAAATGATGCCCATGATCAGCTGATGGCCTCTGCACAAATTGCAGCCCTCCTCTAGCTGATTGCATGTGGAACAGCTGTGGTAACATTCCCATAGTTAATTGCATGCAAACACACTCCAATATCTAGGAACATCATGTTATTGTTGGGTCTTTTCATTCACTGTGAGCAGGACCTAGATCTGATGTTTGGCAAACAACATCACAGATGGATTGGGGAATTACCTCTAGCAACATACACTGTGAAACAGGCCAACACACACAAGGGGGATGTTCCTGACATGACTACAGAATGTAAGTGTTGGTATTCTTCATTTGGACTAATGTTGGTTTAACAGGGTGTGTGTGGATATGGCTGGTCTACATGTTTTAATACCTTTCATGACAGTGCTATGTTACTGAGGAAACCCACATAGGTAATGTCATCTGCAGACTGGTCAGTAGGTGTTGCCTTTTGTTTTTTGTGTTACTCACAGAACACCTATCTGTGAACTGCAGAAGCTTTGTGTGAGAATTGCAGTCAGTACATGGTGACAGCCATGAGAGTTACTGACTTCATATCCCTCATAGGACATATGTCACAACAAACCCTGTTACAACAGTAAATGTATGAGGTTATCACAGCAACATGTCAATATTGACCCTCTGTTTGTGCCTCCAGCCACAACTCTGTCAACCGTTGTACATATGTCGTGCAGTAAGAGGTGCATATGTTCTGTACACCATTATTTATTGACATCATACCCGATAAGCCAGTGAGATATCAGACTGCTACACATGTTATGTATTGTAGGCGTTATATTTGAGGACATAACCTGAGCATTCTGTGGTTGTGTGTAAAGTACTGAGGTCTGTGTACGTATGGTGATTGTCGACAGTGTGAGTATTGTGAATATGTATCTTGGCCTGTGTACAGGCTGTGGTAGATGTTATTGTTCTTGGTCCTGTTCTATCTGATGTAACATGCTGCTCCACTGTAAGTTACCCTATCAGCTTACATGTTTGTAAGTTCATACACACACATGTCCCATACCACAGACAGGCATCGGGCCACACTGTGTAGTGGCCCAGTATATGTAGGGTTAGTGTGTGAGTGGCACATATGAGGATGGTGTTGCTGAGATAATCCATATACTGTAATATTACACTAGCTTACCATATGTGGCTATGGCTGTGTTCACATTGGTTGTGGTTATGCATTTTCACACAGGTGTCTGTTACTCTGTGCTGTGACATGCCTGTGGAGCCTGCTATATATGCAGGTACATGTGTATTCCCTCATAAGAAATGTAGGCCAGTGTTGCGGCAGTCTGCCTGCACAGTGCTTTGTTACATGCCTAGCAACTTAGTGTACTTACCCAGTGTGATGTTATGTCCAGATACTTGCCAGATCTTTTGCTGCCAGATCACCATAATAGTCATGTATGTCAGACAAAGTAGTGGGATGCTGTACAGATGTATGTCACTACCTAGTGGGCAGTATGTTACCATGGCACCTCTGTACCAGCGGTTATTATGTGTCAGGACAGACAGGGGTGTTTGAATGCATAACCTATGGGGCCAAATGTATCCCACTATTTACGTCATATACCCATCTACATGGCTGTTAACATCCACATTGTCAAGCCTGGTCCACATGTCTTGCACTAAGGGGTTCTGTGTATACCTCTGGACTGACCAGAGTGTGTCAGACTGGCCACATTTATTGGCCATTTGCTGTAGTCCAAAGGATCATTACTGTGCTAACAGTGGTACTGTACTATGATGTCCTTAGGATGTCTGTCAGAAGCCAATGGCACACATGTTAAAAGCAGAAGTGACCTCCCACACACATGCCTGTGAAGACAACCCCTATTACAGTAGCAATAGTCTACATATATACCTGCAATACATACCTGACATCCCCTTGCACTAAGAGGTTGGGACTATTGGGGCTGAGGTAGGGCTCCACTTCATGTTCAGGACATATGATGAACATATATGTATATATAATTATCCATATATCTATATAGATATATACACATATACATATCAACATACATGGATCGATATGTATATGTACATATATATCTATCTACACACAAAAACATACTCGGAGGCTGTAAATAAAAATCTGCCTAAGCAGCAGAGACCTCCAAATCAGACATCCAAGCAACACCTACCACGAAACAATATCCATGTAGCACATAGCTCACAAAGTCAGTGTGCCACACAGTCACAGCCCTTAAGGTTAAACAACACACCTAATACACTTGTAATAGGTGACTCTATTGTCAGACACACTGAAGTCCCACTCACCAGGCTGAACAAGGAGAAGGTCACTGTAAGCTGCCTGTCGGGTGCCAGGATCTGCCACATAACACAAGCACTCGGGTCACTCCAAAGCAAGTACAAGTATGACTCCGTCATTGTCCATGCTGGTGTGAATGACCTGAGACGTATCTCCCTGGACTACATGAAAAAAGATGTACAGGAGCTCTTTGATCATGTAGCCCAGGCCGGTATAACCCTGACCTTGAGTAGCATCTTACCCTCACCAAGAATGATGCCACAGTATAAAGACAAAATGATCAATTTTAACAATTAGCTAAAGTATTGGTGTCATTCAAAGGGGATCCAGTGTCTGTCAGCCTGGGATGACATGCTCGACAAGCCACGTTTTTTCACTAGGGACGGCTTGCACCTGTCACCCCTGGGTTTTCCAATACTGGCTAAGGCTCTTGCCTCCCCCATAGTGCCATTTTTTAGGCAAGGCTCAAAAGACAAACCCACCCCCATAGACAACACAAAAAAAAAAACTAAGGGTAATGCTGCTCAATGCCAGAAGTCTAAACCTCAAGATGCATGCACTCGAGACTCTCCTCAGTATGGAGAATATCGATATCTGTGCAGTAACAGAAACCTGGTTCAAGGCTCCCGAGAGCACATCAGCACTACCGGGCTATATGTCATGCCATGCTTTCCGGCCCCAAAACTCGGACCGAACCACAAAAGGAGGGGGAGTATCCATATTTATCAAAGATACCCACACCTCCAGGCTAGTGGCACTGCACGAAGCTTCAGAGACCATCCATGTGCAACTAACAGTGGGCAAAACTGCCTTTCAGTTTGTAGCCTGCTACAGACCACCCTTCCAAATACAGGAACCTCACTCGGCTTTCCTGAGAACACTGGAGAATATGAAGGTCTCTCTAAACACTATTATATTGGGTGACTTCAACTACCCAAACATTGATTGGGAAAACTACTCAAGCCCACACACCCTCGCCCAACGGTTCCTAGAATTTATAAACTGAAATACTATGGAACAACTGGTCACCACTCCCACAAGAGGGGAAAACATACTGGATCTGGTCATCACCAACATGGGGTCTCTATGTTCCACACCAGAAGTATACCTCTCATTGGTAAGATCAGACCATAAACAAATCTCAATGGACATCCATATTCCGTCCCCACCCCTAGCCAAGGAAACCACGGTGAAGAACTTCTCAAAAGCAAGCTTCACACTTCTCAAAACTGAGGTGGAATCCTTTAAAGCCCCTGGGCCAGTGGATAATACGGGCCAAAATGCAGAATCCTTTACAAAAGCATTCTATGGACACCTACAGGAATGCATGCTATCCCAAATAAAACCAAGACTCACTCCTTCAAAGGCAGGAGACTTGTCTGTTGGACCCCAGCCATAAATAAGCTATACAACAGAAGGAGAAAGCTACTACATGACAGAGCAAAATCCCAAAAAGGGAAGGCATCACTGATCAGTACTAGCAAGAAACTACGATCCCTCATAAAATCTTCTAAGGCCAGCTTTGAAAGAAAAATTGCACAAGACACTAAAGATAATCACAAGGCCTTTTTTAGTTATGTCAGAAACCTGGGAGGCAACCCCCAGATATGCTGTGAGTTAGTTCAAAATGACAAAAAAATTCACTGAACCCACAGACATTGCCAGCATCCTGACAGAAAGGTTCAGTGCAAACTTCTCCCCCCTTCCCCCCCAAAAGAGCAAATGTCTATCCCAACAGAGTGTAGCCTTCCTGAGATCACAGATGCACAGGTGAGAGCTGCCCTTTCCAAAGCTAAAAACACAGCATCAATGGGACCAGACGTTGTCCCGGGCTGCGTCTTACATGAGCTCCAAGAAGGACTAAACCCTCATATAAAGTCACTGCTCAATCTCTGCCTTACTACAGGATATGTTCCCAAGGAATGGCGTACAGTAACAGTGGTCCCACTCCACAAAGGTGGTGCCACAACAGACCCTGGAAACTATCGCCCTATAAGCCTGACTAGCCTGGTCTGCAAAGCTATGGAGTGTATCATCATGGAAATCATAAACACAGACATTGGGAACCTCCAGACACTGGATCCTACCCAATTCGGCTTCGTTAAGGGCAGATCTTGCCTCTTGAACCTGGTCAACTTCTTTGAAACAGTTACCAAAGCCATAGATGAAGAGAAGGTAGTCCACACAGCCTACCTGGACCTCACAAAGGCCTTTGACACAATACCCCACTCGGGCATCATAAATAAGCTCACCAGCTTAAATATCAAACCCTATGTCACAAGATGGGTTGCAAACTGGCTCAGGGATAGAACCCACATGGTCAGAATAGCAGGTGCCATGTCAAACTCTAAACCAGTTACAAGTGGTGTCCCACAAGGCTCAGTCCTGGGACCTCTCTTGTTCGGTATATATTTTTCCAAGGTACAGGCTAAAACGGGTGGACTATGGCTGACCAGGTTCGCAGATGACTGCAAACTGGGTGCTATAATCAACTCTCTGACTGACACAAGCATCCTCCAAAAGGGTCTCACAGAGATGGATAACTGGTGCCAGAGCCATGGCCTAAAGCTAAATGCCAAAAAGTGCATAGTCATCCCCTTTGGAAAAAACAAAGTGCCCACAAATTACCACATAGGTGGTAATCCATTAAGTACGGAAGAAGTAATTAGGGACTTGGGGACCCAAGTAGATAGCAATCTCTCCTTTGACAATCACATTGCCAAAGTGGTTAGAAAGACCTTCAATATAGCCCATCTTATCATGAAAGGGTTCATGGACTGGTGTCCATCAACTCAAGAAAGGTCAATGTGCCCCTCTACTCATCACTTATCAGGCCCATAATTGAGTGCAATGCCCCGTTTGGGATGTACCTTACCCGACACCTTCAGCAACTGGAAAGACCCCAAAAGTATCTCACCAAGAGGATCAAGGGGCTCAAACAGATGCCCTATGCAGTTCAGCTAAAGAAACTCCAGCTCTACTCAGTTGCGTACCGCCTACTCAGAGGCGATCTGTGTCTGACGTATAAAGCCATGTCCAACTCAGAATTAATGGACATGCTTCACCTCAGGAAATCGAAATCCCTTAGAGCTACACGCTCCAGGGACTTGAACCTCAGCACAGAAATAAATAGGACATGCTGGAGGGATAGATTCATATCCCAGAGGCTCCCCTCACTCTGGAACAAAATCCCAATCCATGTCAGGCAGAGTCCTTCACTGACCCTCTTCAAGAGAAATCTTGACGAATGGATGGGAGATCGTAGGTTTACCCCTGGGATCTCTTCTGTGTCGCTGCTTGACAGAAGTACAGTAAACAAACCTTAAAAGGGCTACCTTCTGTGACCTACTATACAGAGGCACAGTCAACTAATCTAAAAGGGTGGCAAAAGCCAAACACACTCTGGCTAGGCTTATAAATGCCCTAGGGCAGATAGCCTAGTATCAACCTATGAAACTATGAACCTATAAATGTATATATATATATATATATATATATATATATATATATATATATATATATATATATATATATATATATATATATATATATATATATATATATATATATATATATATTCATATAAACACCCAGATACATACATATGCACAGTAATATGTGTCTACACATATACAGATAGAGATACATATGCACATATACATATGGATATCTACATATATATTGACAGTAATAGGTATATCAGAACAGATATGTATGCATATATAGTTATAGATATCTACATATATATCTACATAAATAGGCATATCTGTACACATAGAAGAGATGTACATATGGCCATATATTGCACTATACAGATGTGTATACAGACATATGCATGAATATACCTGTGTATTTACATAGAGACATATATCAAACTATTATATGTATATAGCCATATTCCTGTCATGTGTAAACCTCATAGTTGTGTATACTCTCCCAGATGTATCTCACCATATGTATCTGCTATGTGTACATTATGATAAAACAATATATGTGATGCAACAGGCATATTAATAACAAGTACTACACAATTGTGGAAGTAAAGACAATTGTTCAATACTAATCAATATGTGTATTGACAGATATATTGGAAAAGTAACAGCTGTTTTCACTGTGGTCATGTCATAGTGGTTAAGTGTGACAATAGTGTACAGGGTCCTGGGTTCAAGACCTGCAAGGGCTGTTCGGTTTTTGCTGGCAGAACAAGGGCTGTTAGATACAGAGTGGTTAAGGCAGTTTTGAGCAGCTTTAAGTGGGTTTGCATGGGTTTGCGTGAAGCTAAGCAGCGCTAAGCTACGGGTAAATGTACGGGCACTTACACAGTTTAGGCTTCTGTTAGCAGTGCGCAAATCAGCTTAGCTGTTATATTGCAGCATTGTTGATACCTGCTAAGCATGGCTTAGCCCTAGTAACCAGTTCACAACACCCAGTCTGATAACATAGCAGGGTAATGACATCTGTAATAAGTGTATATAATGCCATGTACAATAAATGTGCCTATGTGCTGTCATTACAGTAGCAAGGGGTGTGAGTGTCATGTCTGAGACACAGACGTATATGAGGCCTATACAGTACTGTTATCTGTGTGAATGTGTTACATACAGGGTTAGAATCCCAGGGTAAATGCTGTCACACTGGCATGTGGTGCATCATGGCGGTACTACTGTCGACAGTGCTTACCTAGGTAAGAGTAGAGTGCTAAATATAGTACTAACAACAGGCACGCCGGCAGGCATAGCTGGACTCTGACGCCTCCCTGTTGTATCCTTGGTGTGTGAGCTCTGTTACAGTATATAACCCCTACTGGTAATGATGCAACATGTGGAATGTAACTGTAGACTACCATATGTACAGCACATGATAGTGACAGCTCCTGTTATGTAGAATGGCATACATATTGTTGTCAAACGTCTGTCTGTCAACACATTCATCTTACTACATAGCTACTTGCCAAGCTGATGACTGTCAGTCCCTGTACAGATGTGCAGATGGCAGGTATCCAGCTGGGATATGTACAGGCATCCTAAGCTTGATTGACACTGACATGTCTGCCCAGCTGTGTAAGAACTGGAAAATATTGGAGATAACACCCTGTATGCACCACATGCCACGGGTACCTCCACTACACTACCACAGTCAACAGAACATGCTTGGGTACAGGTCTCCATCACAGACGTTAACTATGTGTTGTAATGCATGTTGCATACATATCAACTTGATCACCTCAGTGGCCATGTGCAGGAGGTACCTGGAGGATTGGCTTGTCACTCTCACCCTGAGGGTCACCACAGTAGTGTCTGTCAATAGATTGCCTGTTGCCACATGGTAAGTGGCAGGATACCACTGTACGCACAACCCCTACACAATCCATCTCTCCTTGGATAATAGCTAGGTGCACAGCTATGACCACCTGCAGTGATGCACCCCAGTACTGACACATGTGTATGTCTGCATGACTGAGTATAGCAGTGTCCGTGTGTTAGCACATCTGTACTTGGGGATTCCATGAGGGCCTTCACAACCATTGCAACACCCATTGCCATAGTTGTGGCTGCTGCTATATGAGACATTACATGTACCCTGTTAAGCTCCTCTCCATACTGGCTACAGGAGCCTTGCAGTACCAGCACAACAGTGTTGTACAAATGGGTTGATAGGCATGGGATACCCATTGTTTTCTGGCAATTGTGTGTATGTGTGAATGTCCACATATCTGTAGGGTACAGCATTCCAAGGCCACATACTCCTATTACAATACCCATTGCCACACAGCAGTACAGATAGTGTTGTCACTGCCCATAGGTGAGGCATGACAATGCAACACCCTACTAAGTGTGTAACATGTGCATTAGATGCATATCCCTGTAGTACCACTGTTGGGCTCTACAATGGGTTGTATCGCAGTCGTGGCCAATTTGTGATGGTGGGTATGTCAGACTGTCATCATGGGTTTCAGGGAGTACAATATCCACTGGGTATGTGGGTGCTGTGTACACTGTCATTACACCAAGGTACACCCGGTATATGTCCCATGTACTACGTTATGGTTACCACTATCACCATCAACCATACAGGTAACTGATACCACAGTCCAAGCCAGTTATGCATGTGCTGTGGGCAGTCTACCTGTAGCACATTGGACACACGGTCAAGTTAGCTAGCATCAATATGCCCAGGTCTCTTGGACGTGTGTCTGCTTGTTATGTGTCTGTTAATGTGTCTATGAAGGTATGTCACACTATGTACTGTCCATATACAACCACTACATCCCCCATTAGCATACTGTACATGTCTGGGGATGTTCTGCATGTAAAATGTAACCTGGGACACAGCTCACCCTAATCGCTGTGTGGTGTGTGCAATGGAAGCTACACACTTCAGTATCACTACATACCTAGGTAGGGGTCTAGTCCCAGTGTTGCCAAGTAACAGTGTGCATGTATGTAGATGGATCTACATCAGGTTGCAGAGTATACACACCCCAGTGGGTTACCTGTCCATGTGGCACAGGCAATAACCATTATACAAACCTGTAACATGTGTTCAACTGTACCCCAGATATGTCACAGCCATGGTGTCACCACAGTGACATACCCCATTGTGAAATATGACTGTAGACCATCCTCATGCTGACACATGTATACCTACAACACAAATGGATAACATTATAGAGACCACAATACCCCAGTGTTACTAACAGCTATAATGCATCATTGATGGATGGCTACACTACCTGCCATCTATGCATCACACTTTGCTCCTTACAACATGTTACACTGCAGTACTGTGGTACACTCTAGTACAGTCACCATGTGAATCATAACTATATTAGTCTGCCCCTAAATTGATGGTATGAATGACAGGGATATGGCACAGGTATTATCATATGCACAGGGTGTGTTGTTGGTTTGCCAGAGGCTTAGGGTGTGCCATATTATTTGACTCAATGTGTGTGGGTGAGGGGTGTACTGAGGTGAACTGGGCAAAGTGATGTGGTGTGTGTAGGTATGGGTTTGCCCTAGATGTGTTTGTATAGTGTGTGGGTATGCATGCACACAGTTCTGCCATGTGGCTGCCCTACATAGATGTTTAGATTCAGCTGTAGACCATACCTGGCAGGGTGTGCAGTTCATTGCCTCTGGGCATGGACTAGTGGACTGTGCCTGCCAGGGGTTCTGTGGGCACATCCAGGTACAGGTCTTGATGTGTTACTCTCACCTGACAATGACAAATGTCTGCTGGAACCAGGTCCCTCCTGGTACTGGCCAGGACCATGTGCCTGTGGCCTGCTGTTGTGTGATATGGATAGCACCCCCAACAGTGCCAAGGCTGGTACTGCCACTACAGGCTCCCCTTGGTATCCTAGCATGTCCACGTTGACTGTCAGCTGTTGGCGTCAATGGCATACATCAACATGGTCGTTGCAACACTTCCAGCACACGTTCAAACATGGAGAGACCACGGTCAATGAGGGCCAGCATCTCACCAGACCATCTATCATTGAACTCAGTTAATGCAATGATGGCACCATCCAGTTCACAGGTGTTGTTACTTGCAGATGTGAGAGCAGCCCTCTGCAGTCTCAGGCCCTGTCTGGTGTAATGTTCCATACGTACCTGCGCCACCATGACAGCTTGAAACATGCACCTGCTGGTACCAGCTGTGTCATGTCTGCCAAGGGCATGATAACCAGTGGCCCTACCATGAGTACCCTGGGACATCTGCCTATGTGGTGCCCTGCTGGACATCCGGCTATGCCTGCTGCAACCAGACACAGTAGGTATGGTTACCACACTTTCCTGTGCATTGCCACCAAACGCTAGCTGTCCCGCCGCTATGGCCACTGGTGATGGAGTATATATAGGCACTGAAACTGTGTGCAGGTTTGGCGTGGCTAAAAGGTGGATGTCAAATGATGGTGCTGTTTCGGCCCCTGACAACCCTATCGGTTTCTCAACAGTACTATCATCATCTTTGGTGTCTGCATGGACACCAACATCAGATTGCATGCAGGAGAGACCTTGACCCACCTCGCCACCTGTGGGGGAAAACCATAAACACACTTTAAAACCTGTACAGCATTGCATAACAGTGCACACACACACACACACACACACACACACACACACACACACACACACACACACACACACACACACACACACACACACACACACACATACACACACACCATCGTAATACCTACCTGTCCGTGACTTTACAGACAGTCCCACATATATTGCTATGTGTTCCCCATCCTGCATCACACTTGGTAACATACACATAGTGATACCACTCATTAACATATCAGTCCTCTAACTGCCTAGACAAGTGATCTCAACACAAGACCTGTTACTACATTATCTGCCTGACCTGTGTGTAGTGATTTTAGATGGCCTCACTGCTGTCATTCAGTGTTCACCCTGTGTATATGCGGACATCATAAGTATGGCCCCTATATTTGTGGGCTACTATGTTCACTCCATAATATCACGCACTGGAGTGTCATGTGTATGTATTGCTCAGTACATGCCAGGTAAGCTGCTCAATCAGCCTATCATGTGACAACTGTAATATATGGATACACTCGCTAGTGTTGACTAGTACTTCCCCAATGCATCTGTAGTGCTGCATAAGTGGGTTGTCGGTCACCTCTCTGCTGAATGCGATAATAAGGGTATACCTTGTGTCTATCTTCCCTCTTAATGCCTGTTCCATGCTACAGACCTTATTATACCAGCTGTCTTGTGATTACATACATGACAAGTATTCCTGGTGTGTAATGTGGCAGTCCATGTCCATGTACTGCACGATCCCAAAGGGAGGTACTGCTGTATGAACAACACCACAATCACACATGTGCATACATGGCCACCCACACAAATACACACACATGCACACATGCATCGTACATGCATCAACCTCCCTCCACTTCAGAGTGACTCTACAGAAAAACTAACTACCCAACAGGATGCACACACACACATATACAGGGGAGGTTGCACAATGATAGTACACACAGTCCTCCTCTTACCCATCTGTCAACATTCATAACATATGGTACACAACAGCATGCAGTGCAGCTATAGTCAATCCATGCTAGCAACAGTATACATATGTGTGATGCATGCGCTGTGTCACTAGGTGATGCCACTTCCCCTGGATACCACTGCACCCATGTACACATTATTGCTGTGCACCTGTTCTGCACCCTTCCATGTACTGTGCACCACACTTCACAGGTATACAACCCATTGTTGAATGTGAAGTACTGTGTCAGTTATGTCAGCTTTAATACTCACAGACCCTATGTTTTTCAGCAACACATACCTGGGATGATATGTGGACAGATGTCATTTGTGAATGCCTGATGTCTAATTTACAGTTCTCAACATCAGCGGACCATGACCAATCCAATACTATTACACTGACAACCATCAGAGCATACCATGGCTATGGGTGGGTGTACACACACTTATTGATAGGAGTCATCCATCCTTGATCTGCCATGGGACCACATCACCCCATATCTTAACAGTACATGAGCCCGATATATGACATATGTCCTGTACTTTCACATGCAGTGTCTATGGACTGTGTTAGGTGTGCAGATGCTGACCACGATGCATACACTCCGAGTGAGAATATGTGTGCACACCCTTATCATGACAGTTTGTTGCACCTATTGTAATGTGTACTACAGCAGTCACTACTCCTGGCAATAGTATACTAGCATGGGCCATCTGCATTTGCCAGTGTATGTTCAGTCTGCCCTACACATGTTCCCCTAATCTGCATGATCACAAGGTCTACTGATGTGCACATCCCTTGGTATTCACACACTGCCGTCACTATTGCTGTGGGGGTAAGGTTACATTTGCCACAGTTCCTGAACCTGACTATGTGCAGATAACAGCCATTCTTAGCATCCTTAGGATCCCTGCTGCAGTGCACTGGTGTGTCATGCTGACACCCCCCCACCTTCAGCCTTTTTACAGATGCTTGGCAAGTAAGGCCTACATATGTGTGTCACTTTTCAGTGTCCCATACACTGAATGCCAAATGTTAGAGCCTAGTTCCAGCTGATAATGTGGACCGCAGTAATACCTTATGCCATAGTGTAACTCTGCAACAGTTGCCATTGTCCTACAGATATGTACACTGGTGTTGCACTGTAGATGGGTGTTGTTCCAAACATGTCCCTACTGTAGGCCATGTCTCCCACCATTATATTACTCCCTGTGACACATTTCACAATGACAGGATGTTGGTTATCTTACAGGTGTCTGACATATACTTCCAATGCCCCATCATGGTCACCACTGTGATGCCATGCATTTAACAGCAACAATACATGCACATGTACAGCATGCATTCTGGGCAGGTGTGTTAGATGTGTGCATGGAATATACCATAGCCATTGCATGCCCGGTGTATTGGCAAGCATCTACATAAACCATACTCGCCAGCTACAGGCTGATACCTTGGTGGTATACCTGAGGGACCTACATAAGAGGGTGAGAGATGCAAAGTAAGTGGCCACACCTGTGGCATTGCTACAGGGTGGGTTCAGCATTACAATACATCAACATTACATGTCCACAATACTACCACAAATGCACATCTGTTTATCACTACTATGCAGCAACAAACTATATTGATAACATGTCAGATATGCATGATCTACCTGTACAGATGCAGATGTATACACAACAGTGGTCTACTGATGTGCCCTGTGGCCTTACCTGCATGCTTCTTGGCTGGTGTGTGGGTAGCACCCACCTCCACAAAGGTGTTTGGTGGTTGGTGGCTATGCAGATGGGCAGGTGCCATGAGGCTGACTAAGAGCTACTCCACACGTGTCATGGGGGGTGGATTCCCCCCCACCATGGTGAGGAGATCCCCCCGGACTGTAGCAGCATGCCGACAGGCATTGCAAAGCAGGTCAGAACAATGATGCCGGACCTGCTCATAACTGCAATTCTGCAGTCCGACATCACTAACCCTGTGGACTAAGTCGTTCCACAGGGGGGTCCACTCCTGCTGATCATGGGTGGCTGGCCAAACAAGACAGGATAGTGCTGTATGAGGTGGTTCAACAGAATGTTGTTTTCAGCTGCTGAGTATAGCGGAAGCCTTCCATGGGACATCTTGCCTGAAAGACATAAAGATGGACACAGGTGTGAGCAAGTCATGCAGCAAGGTTACCACAGTTCTTAATACACATCACTGTCACCCCCCCCACCATATCAGTGACAACAAACTGTACACACAACTCAATAGGTATAGCTACAGCATACCTACCAGTGGGGCAGATATTGTATTGCACCACACTTTGTGCAATGTGCTTGTAGCCATGTTTCCTGTGTGGACACTATCATTGCTGGCCTGTTACAGACTATTCACCTGCATGCCATTGTCAGGGCCACTATGGTTCCATACATGCCTGTGGTAAGCTTGATATGTGGTTGCTGCACATCTGACATTCTGTGTTATTGGGGTTATCTATGCATGCTGTTGGACATGTTCCGGGGTTGTGTAAACTATTACTACCAACATATGTTCTATAACAGTGACACAATAGCATGTATATGTACTATTGGCCAGCAGAACCACCTCTCCAAACTCATCTGCCCATCATATCAGGCCACTTCACATGTGTGACCCACCCTGGAGCCTCCTCATGTACTGGTCCAACAATACCTTCAGGTGGAACCAACTCAGGCGATGTTGTTCCCCCCGGGGCACACACAGATATTTTCTCATCCCCTGAGGTCAGGTCCAGGGTTTGTTCCATAACTGGCTCCACAGACACATGTGGGATGTGCTACATCACCTTGAGGTACCTGGTGCACATTCACAGGGCTCACATGCCCCTCTTGCTCAGCCTCCAGGCCAGGCACCTTCGGGACGTGGACTGCTGTTGTGAGTAGCATAAACCTGTATGGCATGTGAAGCATTTTATGTGGGTAAGACCATTCGAAGATTGAGGGACAGGATATCAGAACATGTTAGATCAATTAAGAAAAAAGATGTACACAATGCACTTTATTTGCACACTACTACATGCCCCAATTTTAACAAGTTTTTGTTTTTTGTTGTGGATCGAGTTTATATGACTGAGAGAGGTGGGGACTTGGTTAACAAAGTTGCAGTTATGGAAACTGAATGGCAACTTATGTTAAATGCCTTGAAATTTCCTGGTCTCAATAACTGTGTGTCTTTGAAACCTATTTTGAACTTCATATCTAATCAGATTTAGGTAGATGAATTATTTAGAAGTTTTACTAACTTTGTTTTTTACAATAGTATTAAATTTTTTTTTATGTACGCTTGGGTGTATCATGTATTATTATTATTGTTTATAATATTTAGAATATTTAATTATTGTTGTATTATTAGGACATATTTAAATAGTAGATCAGGATTATGATTGGTTGTTGTGTTATTGATGTCAGCTCATTATCATGAGATAGGTGTTATAAATGTGTTTTAATTGATCGTGAAAATGACTCTGAAGAAGCCAGCATTGTACTGGTGAAAGCACTAAGTCATTAAAGTTCTTTGATTCACCGTTTTGCTTGTGTCGTCCTCAGTGGCTACTATTTGATTAATTAGTGAAAAGTTTTAAGACCTCTAACCAGTACAGGTTTATGAAACCTGACAAAGGTGGAGGTATGGTAATAATGACTAAAATTGATTACATTTCGAAGATGACTGAAATTTTGAATGATGAGTCAACGTACTCGAGGGTTTCTACAAATTAGTTGAACAGGGCATATGCTAAAATTGATTTGTTTTTGCATGATGCATTATTCCAAGGCGTTATTAATGAGATGGAATTTAACTACCTTACAGTCAAATTTCCTACAATGCCGACCATCTTTGGTATCCCCAAAGTCCATAAGGGCACAGACAATTTGTCTTTTAGACCTATTGTTGCAACTAGGGGATCCAAGACTGAACCCCTTGCGGCATTCATAGATGTTTTGTCTAAGTCTGCTGTATGTGAAGCGACACACATTTTAAGGGACTCATGGCATTGTTTAGAGAGATTGAGGGAAGTGAAAATTAACAATTCTTGTTTTGGTTTTTTTAACAATTGATGTGGTCAATCTATTTTCGGTTATACTGCACCAGATGGGTTTAGAGATGTTTTATGATAGCCTCTTAGCCAGTGTTACGGTTGACAAAAACAGAATCAATTTACTTCAAGATCTTATGGAGTTGGTTTTGAAAAACAATTTTATTATGTTTGAAGGAGAGGTTTATCAGCAGCTCTCTAGGGTGGCAATGGGTGCGAAATGTGCCCCGTTTTTTTCCAACTTAGTTTTGTTGGCTTGGGAAAGCTTTTTGTTTTTCCTTCTAGGTTCAACGATAATATTATTTTGTATAACAGGTTTTTAGATGATTTATTGATTTTATGGAAAGGTGACGAAAAAACAGCAGTTGATTTTGTTGATTACTTGAATGGCACCACAAAATTCCTCAAGTTTACATACTTGTGGAACAATGAAGTTATTAATTATTTGGATCTAACTATTACCAAAACTAATGAAGGTTTTTCTAGTAGTATATTTAGGAAGGCTAGCTATTCTAATTCCCTATTTCACTTTGGGAGTTGTCATCCCTGGTATCAGAGAAGAGGTATAGTGAAGGGGCAAATGGTTAGAACATCTAGGTTAGTCAGTAATAATGAAACTTTTAGGAAAGAGATTTTTAAGTTGATTGGAATATTTTTGGAATGAGATTACCCTCTCAAATTGTTACTTAAAACCAGAAAAGAAGTGATGAAGAAAAGGGGCACACTATATATATGCCAATTTTGAACACTAATGATCCACTAGGTAAAGTAGGGAACAACAAAACAGGAACATTTTTTGTATTGAAATATAACAACAGGGCACCTGAATTGTGTGCTAGTTTGAAAAATATTTGGAGGTGCTTTTTGAGTAATGAAAATAAGGTGATTTTAGGTGCCGAACCTTTGATTGTTTTTAGTAAGGGTGAGAACCTTAAGTCAATTTTGGAAAAAGAAGTTAGACCACACAAAAAATCACATATGACAAAATGTGGGGCATGTAAGTGGTGTAGGTTTATTAGTGAAGGGTCTTACCTGTATGTTTTTGATTATAAATACACTATTGCTTGCCCTGGGCAGTGTAATTGTAACACTAGAAATCTAGTGTATGTGGCTTCTTGTATGGCAAGTGAAGCATTTTATGTGGGTAAGACCATTCGAAGATTGGGGGACAGGATATCAGAACATGTTAGATCAATTAAGAAAAAAGATGTACACAATGCACTTTATTTGCACACCACTACATGCCCCAATTTTAACAAATTTTTGTTTTGTGTTGTGGATCGAGTTTATATGACTGAGAGAGGTGGGGACTTGGTTAACAAAGTTGCAGTTATGGAAACTGAATGGCAACTTAGGTTAAATGCCTTGAAATTTCCTGGTCTCAATGACTGTGTGTCTTTGAAACCTATTTTGAACTTTAAATCTAATCAGATTTAGGTAGATGAATTATTTAGAAGTTTTATTAACTTTGTTTTTTACAATAGTATTTAATGTTTTTTTATGTACGCTTGGGTATATCATGTATTATTATTATTGTTTATAATATTTAGAATATTTAATTATTGTTGTATTATTAGGACATATTTAGAACGTGAAAGCGCTAACCATTTTGTTTGTTCGCATATTCAATAAATCATTTTTTGGTGTGCCAGCCGTGGAGTGCTTCCATTGTTCTATTCGTATTTATCTGCTTACTTTTCTCTGGGAGCACCTTACTCGAAACCACCTGTTTCTTTTTTCAATATTGTGTCTTTCTCGTGGAATTGGGACATGGTAACTGGCACAATGGAAAACACTGATCAGCTATTGGTGAATATGGAGAGCTCTCCATCTATTTTCAGTAAAATGCTAACATTGGATAATAATCCGTTACTTAAATTAACCAAAGATGACTTAAAGGCTGAAGGAGCCAAGTGTAGAAACATCCCGCGTAATATGGAGATACTCCAGTTAACCAGGAAGCTGGAGAACAATTTCCATAAGCTAAAAAGCACGCAATGGCAGAGGCAACACATGGAGGCGTGCCTTTGCTTTAAGGTAATTCCAAGAGGCTTGTGGGTTTTAAAAATGCCGACGTTCGGCAGCACATACCGAGAACTATTGATTAAATGGCAGAGACTCAATATAGAAACGAGTTATGGCTACATAAGACTATTAATCGAACAATATCAATTAATAGAGAATTAATTGAGACAAGACATATGCATGTTGGAAAACAAATTGAAAAACCTTTTGGGGCACGATGAAATGGGAATTTTCCATAAGGACTTAACTACTACTTTATCCCTACTGGACAATAAGTTATTACAGGACAAAAAAAAGAAATTGGAAAGGGATTACAATGATTTTAAGAGGGGACAGGTATTTTCTTGGCCGAAGGATTTCATAAAAGATGACATTAGTAATGTGGATAATAATAACAGACCATCCAACATGAATTATAATAAGGGCATGCAGGTTCGGGGATCATATGCAGAGGTGACTTCACAAACAGCTGTGCACCCGCTGCAGAACCAAGACGATTTGACAACGCCTTCAATCAGAGTTCCTGACTACTTGACGTCACATAACCACGCACTGAATGATGAGGAACACAGGAGTTCCAGGCTCAGACAGGAAAAGGCTATCATCCATGCGACCGAAGGGGAGGTGAATACTGACCGGAGGGAGTCATTAAGTGAAAATTACAACGATAACCAACTCACAACAGTGGATTATTGTGAAGGGGCTAATGCAATGATGAACTCTACACAGTGAGACGCTACCAATGGAACTAGCAAGAAAGAAGGCAACAACGTTAACCAACTCACAGCAGTGGATTACTGTGAAGGGGCTAATGTAATGATGAACTCTGTACAGCGAGACGCTACCAATGAAACCAGTAAGAAAAAAGGCAGTAACAATGGATGTGTACTTTTTCAGGAAGATACCCTGTTTGAATTAGAAGGGGATCATTCTTTTCCGTATCCCATAAAACAAATGGAACGGAGAGTTTGGCCGACAACAAAAACAACGAAAAAACAGTAAAACTCAGAGGAAATACACGAGTTCCAGAGGAAGATACTCTGTCCAATACAGAGGGACTAATCATCAATATTTCAAGGTATGTTTTAAGTGAAGCTGAGAGCTCTCTTTTAAATAAAGGCTTATCCTTTATACCATCCAAACATGCGGATGTTACTGATGTGATGGTAGACGTAAAGTTATTTACAAGAAATTTGAATTTGAGACTTTTACTAGGTAAAAATGATAATGATGTTAATCCTTATGAAAATGTTTTTAAAAAACAATCTACATTTGTACCACAGCCTAATCCCATAATAGAAGCTTTTGAAAAAATATGTGAAAGTGAGTTGATTGAATACTATGCTAAAAATGACAGATTAGAATATTACAATTTGAATAATGGTGAATATGAAGCAATAAAGAACTTGCAGTTGAATAATGACATCATTATCAGATAAGTGGACAAGTGTGGCTCTGTGGTGATAATGGACAAATGTATGTATATGATGAAGATGGAGAAGTTGTTAGATGAAATTGGTACTTATGAATGTTTAAATAATATATCTTTAAACAAAGTGATTAGAAACATACAAGAGATGCTATATGATATGCTACTTTGTAATATGATTGACAATGATTTATACATTTATTTCCTAGTTAAAGAACTACTTATACCAACATATAGAGGGCTACCTAAAGTACATAAAAATCTACATGACCTCCCTTTAAGACCAATAGTTTCTGGAAAGGGATGGGCAACAGAACCTCTTTCAATCTATTTAGAAAAACAGTTGAAACCAATGCTAACTGATATTACATCCATAATAAGGGATACTGAAGAATTCCTTTATAACTATGCAGACTATATAGATGGAAACAGTAATATTGAAAGAGATATATTGGTAACACTGGATGTGACATCCCTTTTCACATGTATTCCTAATAGCATAGGGATTGAATATGTCAGATTATTATTAATTCAAGAGAATATTCCAAGTAACTTGGTAATGAGGTATATGATGCTATTAGAAATAGTTCTAGAAAATAATGTTTTCACATATAATGGAAAATACTATCTACAAAAAAAGGGTACAGCAATGGGAACACCAGTAGCCAACTCATATGCAAATCTAGTGATGGCATACTGGGAAGAGACATACATACATACAAAGAAATAACCCATACACAGAGAATATAAAATGCTACAAGCGTTTTGTAGACAATATTTTTCTCATTTGGGATGACACAATAGAAAGGTTAAATGAATTTGTGATATACATTAATGGAACAACAGATTTTTTAAGATTCCAACATACCTTTTCAACTGAAAGTATAGATTTCTTAGACATACGCATCATGAAAGAAGGAGCAAAGATAGATACAGATTTATATAGAAAGGACTGCTGGAGAAACAATTTATTACATCAGGATAGTATGCATCCTGGACATATTTTCTCCAACATAATTAAAAATCAGTCTTTACGGATTAATAAAGTTGGTGACAGATGAAATAAGACATGATGAACAACAGGACATATTAAAAAAGAACTTTATAGATAGAGGTTATGATATGATTAATACTGAGAAAGTCTTCTTACAAAATAGCCAGTTCAGAAAAAATAAAGGAAAGCCATATTTACATAGACATGACAGTAGAGAAAGGGAAAAAGGAAACAAAATAGGAAATACTACACAAACCAGATTGATTATACCCTATACTAATAAAAATAATAAAATAAGAGAAATAATAAATAAAAACTGGCAGATGTTAATGGTAGATGACAGAATAAAAGAGTTAGCAGGTGATAGACCTAACATTACATATAAAAATATGAAATCTTTAAAAAGGCTACTTTGCTATGAGGAAAGTAATGTTAGTAAAAAAGATTTTTTACACTCAAAAAGGAAAGGGACATTTGCATGCAGGCACTGCAATCAATGCAGCTATATGTTGAATGGCAATGAATTTATCCATCCAGATAATGGAAAAAGAATTATCTTTGATAAGTATGCTGATTGTAAATCTAGGGACCTTATATATATAGCGCAATGTCAATGTTGTATGTCATTCTATATAGGGAAAACAAATAGAACCCTGAGAGAAAGAGTCAGGGAGCACATTTACGCCATAAACAAAGAAAATGAGAATAATGCATTAGCGAAACATGTCCTTATGGAAGGAACCAGACATAGCTTCAAGTTTATGGTATTGGAATTGATAATGAAAACAGATAGGTTGGGTAACATTAAGAATTATACGGAAGAGAGAGAAAACAAATGGATCATAAGATTGCAGGCCAATAAAGGACATGGTTTGAACGATAAGATATCGCTAAAACCATTCCTTTTGGCCAGACCATACAAACATTGATTCAAATTCATGTTATGTGGAAGTCATAACATCTTCAATATAATGTCATAAATGATTAGTTATTATAAACAATCAATTCCACATGTTATGTTGTAGACAGTTCCTATATACAACCCTTTTTATGGTTGTTTTTGTCTCTGTTTGTAGTTTTTATTATTGTTAATTTTATACATATATACAATACTTATATCAATTGATGATCAGGGATTAAGTATGGAATTATTATGTCACAAATATTGTTTTAACATTTTTGCCTAGTTTCTTTATATATGGGGTCTAAGAGCATGAAATATCCCCACATAGCTACATGTTTCAGATAGCATACTCTCACAGACATACAAACATCCCAATATAAGACATATACAAACACACACACACACACGTACATATTTCCATATATAGACATATTTTTAGTAATACATACATATATCATACATGTATACATTTTTTTATATACTTATATACATAATTTATACAGTTTACATATCCATATTCAAGCATTTTATTAATTCATAATTCACATTACACCTTTGTGTCATATACATACATATATTTCATATTTTATAGGTTGTTATTGATTATCAGATATATTTATAGTTTTTATCTTTCACATATTTATATCAACATATATTTATACATAATACAAAGGTTTCATATATATCTCAGTTGTTGCAAATAAATAATTTTAGTTTTTTTAAAATAATATACCAAAAGAATTTCATTGTTTTTAGATTATTTTTTAGAATAAATGTTTTAATAAATTTTATAGAGACTGTTTGCACTTTAAATAATGTAATTATCACAATTGTTAATAGGATAATGAATACTCAATTTTGTATAAAATCGTGATATGGGTGTGTGTTATTTGAGGTCTGAAGAAACGTTTTGTTAGAACGTGAAAGCGCTAACCATTTTGTTTGTTCGCATATTCAATAAATCATTTTTTAGTGTGCCAGCCGTGGAGTGCTTCCATTGTTCTATTCGTATTTATCATATTTAAATAGTAGATCAGAATTATGATTGGTTGTTGTGTTATTGATGTCAGCTCATTATCATGGGATAGGTGTTATAAATGTGTTTTAATTGATCGTGAAAATGACTCTGAAGAAGCCAGCATTGTACTTGTGGAAGTGCTAAGTCATTAAAGTTCTTTTATTCACCGTTTTGCTTGTGTCGTCCTCAGTGGCTACTATTTGATTAATTATTGAATTTTGCCCTATTTTGGTTTTTTTTTTGTTGTTTTGTCATTTTGTTATCAACTACTATAAATCTACATCATGTGGATGTGGTCCCTTTACATTTCCTGTATGGTGGACATCCTTCCTGTGTGTGGGCAGCAGTGTTACAGACAGCAGGTAGCAATACCACTTACAAGAGAACCTGCACACTCAGGCCAGCTACATAAAGAGGTTCCTGAACTACAGATATAGTGTGAGCGGTGTTGTTGTATGCATTGTATAGCACCAGTGGTACAGGGTTTGTGTGTACATACTAGTTTAACTTGGAATGCAGTCTGTCTGCATAGCTATCAACTGTGAGCCTATCTACTTAATGGCCAGAGGTGTGCCTAGTATGTTTTGTCTGCCACCACACAGGTCTTATGTCAGATGTATCACTGGCAGTGTGTGTCTTGAGTGCTATCAGTACATGGCTGCATCTATTTCTGTTTCTAACTTCACATTCCTGACTAAAGGTATGTTGCAGATTAACCTGTAACACCAGAGACTTGCTTAGTGTATGCAACACTATTCCACATATGGTCCTGTGTTCCAGCCTCTGTCCTCCACCTACATACCAGGCTTTGTACATATGACATGCTGTCAGGGGTTGTTATGTAGTGGGCTGTGAGTATGTCATGCTGCCATTCCTGCCATCAGTTCACTGCTGTTGTGGCCCCCACACATATTGTGGGGTTGGGTCCACATATGTGTGTGGGCTTCACCTACACAATACATGTGTGCCCTTATGCACCCCAGACACCAGTGTATGCAACAGTGGTATATGGCCCTGTATTATTCAGTCTATGGGAGGATGCACCATAAATAACCTAGGCTGTTACAACATGTGGGGGTATCAGGGATAAGCTACCTTAAGGTATCTGGATGTACATTACCATACAATTCACCTTGGGTAGATGCAGGCCTACTGTTTCCTGACATACAGACTGTTCTGTTTGTCAGTGTGATTGTGATGGTATCAGTTATGCCTTATTATTTAACAGATGCATCCCAACTGAGGTTTTTACCCCCTAGAGATTGTGTACAGAGTGTAGATAGAGGCTGCTGGACTAAACATCTGCATTACTTACTGTTGATTGATTGGTATCCAGTGGCCCAGTCTGTCTTTGAAGGCCTCGGCCTGCACAGCAACAGCAACATATGTAAGCCTTTCCAGACTATTGTACTGATATAACTGTTTCACAGTTGCATTACTCTGTTTATATGTATGTTGGTGTCTAAACCGCTATATGATATGGCATATACAACTGTAATACTACACAAATAAAGCTTTCCCATGTATGCAAACCTTTGTGTGATGTTATATCCTTTGACCTCTCAGTGGGTATATGTTGCAGGCAACAATTGTCATTTGTATGGGTGGCTCATACAGTGTCCAGTTGGTAAGATGGCAACTGTAGGCATAGTGGCTGTTCCATATTGTGTGCACCTTCTACATATGTATCTTCCTATACATATCTCTGTGTGTGGATGTGTAGTTACATCTCTCTCTCGCTATATATGTATATATATATATATATATATATATATATATATATATATATATATATATACATATATATATGCATACATGTGTCTGTGTATCTGCATCTTAGGAATGTTGATTGCTTCCACATTGTACATTCCCTATGGTAGCCAGACAGTACTGCATGATATGTTACTGATACCAGCCTGACATCATACAGGTGGGATGGAGTACTGTTAACATCTTGTGCCCATGTTGTGTCAGGTCCTAGTTATGGGATCTGCAACAGTTGGTATTGTAGGGCAGATGTGTTTGGCTGTGGGTGGCTGAATTGCTATACGTACAAGACGTATGTTGTTTGGGCCCCCTCACCCTCATTAACAGTGCATGTGGACATATATGTTTTTATGTTCCCTTTTATATCTATAGATGTATGTCTGTATATACCTATATATATGGGTCTACCTGACAATGCTGAAAGCTGACAACGCCGACGATGAGAACACCGACACCAGAAGATCGAAAAGTGAGATGACCGATGGATGAAAACCCCGATGCTGAGAACACCGACATGTGAAAAGGCTGTGTAAGTATGTGGTAGTGACGGACGTTAGGGTTAGGGTGTGAGTAAGGTAAGTGTGCGATATTGATGGACTCTAGGGATAGGAGTGGGTTAAGTGAGTTAGGGTTAGGGCGCGGGTTAGGTGAGTGTGCGATAGTGACAGTCTTTAGGGTTGGGGCGGGTTAAGTGAGTTAGGGTTAGGGCGTAGGTTAGGTGAGTGTGTGATAGTGACAGTCCTTCGGGTTAGGGGCGGGTTAAGTGAGTTAGGGTTATGGCATGGGTTAGGTGAGTGTGCGATAATGACAGTCTTTAGGGTTGGGGCAGGTTAAGTGAGTTAGGGTTAGGGCGCGGGTTAGGTGAGTGTGCGATAGTGACAGACCTTAGGGTTAGGGTTTGGGTTAAGGTTATAGATAGTTGTGTATGTAAGGTTTAGTGTGGGTTTGTAAGGATTTTGGTGTGCTTGTGTTGTGTGTGTGCTGTTTGGACAGGGGATTTGTTTTGTTTGTTGATTGTTGGGATTGTGGTGTGTCGGGCATGTGAGGTTTCGTGTTTGTGAACTTTCCGTTATGTGGTGTCGGTGATTTCATTGTCGGTGTTGTAGTGCATCAGTGTTGTCAGGTAGAGCCATATAAATACATATTTATGCTTACACACACACACACACACACACACACACACACACACACATGCACACACACGCATATATTTATATATATATATATATATATATATATATATATATATATATACATATATTGCTGTATATATAATATATATATATATATATATATATATATATATATATATATATATATATATATATATATATATACATACATATAGATGTAGACATATATATCTATAGATATATCCATATGTATGTATATATGTGTGTGTGTGTGTATATATATATATATATATATATATATATATATATATATATATATATATATATATATATATATATATATATGTTATATCTATTTAGCTATTACTATATATATATACATGTTGAAATACATTTCCTGTACTGTTGAATGAGTGGGCTGGATGATATGTTTGTGGAAACATTAGGGTTATGTATATCTGACATGGGTTAATGGTGAAGCAATTTGGCTATGGTGTGCAGGGTCCTGGGTTTAAGGTTTACAAAGGTTGTTTATTTTCTTGCTGGGCAGAACAAGGGACGTTGGATATAGAGTGATTAAGGCACTTTTAAGCAGTTGGAAGTATGTTTGCACAGAGGTAAGAACTACTAACTTCCGGTTACAGTTTCTTATACTCAGCTTCTAAATTGCTGAACCTCTGTAGGCAATGCTTGTGCAAACAAGCTTAAAAGCACTTACTGCTGCTTAAAAGTGCTTACTGTCACTTTCCCCCATGCTAATTTCTTTAAAAGAAAAGAAAAAAGGGTTGATAGGAAAGTGGTGAAAAAGGGGAACAAAGAAGGAAAGACAGTATGTAAAATAGCTAGGGATGTGCAGGAGGGTATAGGGAAGGGCCATAGCTGCCCATTTCTTCTACAGCAACAGCTGTGCATATACACTGAATTTGGAGGTAGATTTGGGCACTCAAATCCCTGAGAGAGGGGTGAGAACAACAATAATATGTTGTGATGTCAATTAGACCAGATTATATTTGTCCAGTGGACATGTGTGCTAAATGGGCAGCTATGTATGGGAAGATATATTTTTGGGAGGGAACAAATTGCCCCTTTTTTTTCAGGTGAGAGTGGGATGTTGGGGAGGGATAGTAGGTATATTTGGGGAGGTAGGTTGGGTAGGTTAACAGACGAGACAAACAAGATGCATACAGGAGCAGTATATGACACGTGGGAGGTAAACACCTTGAAGGGGAGCAGTGTTGGGAAATAGGAAGCCCATGAGCTCCCTAATGGAAACAGTGGGACTGAAATCCCCACCCCTGAGCAGTCACCACTGCACCTTCACAGCCCCGAAGGTGGTTGTGCTGGGGGCTGAGTCGGAGAGCCAGGCTGACCCTCTAGTCATGACACGTGGCCCTTGAGCTGGCGTAGCATATCTCCAAACTGCTGATTGAGCTTGCTATGTACCATGACCCAGACCTAGTGATGGGTGACCAGTTCCTGTCTGCACCTGCTCCCAAGGGGGTGACCCCATCCCCTGAGGTGGTTTCACCTGAAGTGGTGCAGGACCAATGGACGAGGAGGTCCCAGGGTAGGCCCCAGACATGCTGGTGCCCAGTGCCACAGCCAGCTGAGATGGGACAGGCGGGTCCGCTGAGACCCGCATTCCCATATGTGCTATGGTGTTTATGGTTTATCAACATATGTGGTTAGTAATAGTCAGCACATTCTGGGATTAGGTATGCATAGATATTCCCATTAACCCAGACATCAGATATGAAACAGTTGCATAGGAAACGGAACACATGCATATATGGGACCACAGTGGTAATAACAACAGCATGCAGGTACATTGATGGCACCATGCCACCAATGTAGGAGTATTTCAATATAGCACATGCATAGAAACATATTTAAATAATTATCACAAGGAATAGGACATATATCCCAACATTACAGTGGAGTCATCATGTACCAGTTGAGGTGGGTATTTAGTGTATTGCTGGAGATGTGGTGGGGGAGAGAAAGATGTCAATTAACAACTAGTATATTCCTGTAGTTCGCATTACTTTCCTAGTCAGTGCTGTTATCTGTACCTTACAAGTATTACTATACTATCCTATTGCCTTAGTTTGGACAGTGATATGGCTGTCGACATCTATATACATGAACTGGTTTTACCTGCAGTATACACCTCTTACCTTGTATACCTGTGGAAGAATTGTTTGTTAACACTAACTAACTGTTTCTACACATACTCCCAGATTCCAGGTTGATGTTATGCATGTACCTGTCCATCTCTTTTTGCACAGACTTATTTAATATTATTCTTTCAGTGAGGATCACATTAAAGGCCTAGGCATCGCTTTTTGAATGGAATAAAAATCCATCAAAATATCAAAAAAAAATTTTGACAAGATATCATTAAAGCGGTTCATATTCAACTACATAAATGTATGAGTTATAGACTTTCTTTTCAAAAAAAGTATATGTGTTGCATACTATAGTATTAATAAATTAGATTTAGATGGCATTTTCCATTATCTACATTAAAGGAAAGTAAATTATTTGAAGTATTTTTCAATTCATCTGTGGGAATAGATTAATCAAAATGGAAATGAAATATTTTATATTGTAAAGTAGAAGGATGTCAGACTTTTAAGCTATATTGTATATTTAGCTTCTTTTCATCTGTTTTATATTTAAAATGTTAGGAATGATGATAATGACTTTATTGGTCAAATAATTTGGGAAAATATAAAGACTTGGTGGGAAGGCTTGAAATATGTGAAAGGATGAGATGTAGCATTTATATCCAGAGAGAATATGAGAAGTAGATAAAAAGTTGGTAAATAAATGCACTGGATGCTTTACCTAGAACAAGATATAGTATGAAGGTATTATGGATAAATATTATTATTATGAAAGACCTTGGGCATATTTGGATGATGTATATAGACATATTCAAGAATCATGTAACAGATTTCAAAAAGATTTGGAAATGCAAGTTTCTTTTGGTGACTCATGCTAGGCAAATTACCAGTTAAAGGACAGGTGAAATATAAAATGTTAACTGAATGATCATGTGTCATTTGTCAGATAGAAGAAACAATGTAACATATGTTGATAACTTCTCCAAAAGTAGAGGAATATTGTAACAAAGTATATTACATAACTTACATAAATTAGGACTGATCAACTTAAATAGCTTGATGCATAGACATTATAAGCTTATTAAGAAAAAAATAGATGATTATGATAAAATATTTGAGGGATTTACACAAGTGGCTTACAACAAGTGGTACTCTATTATATACTAAAATATCTTAAGCTACTTGACAGTTCGGGTGCATGGAATGTGCCCTGTAGCTTTGGAAGCTGGCCAGCTGTTATATCCTTGACAGGATATAACCTACATAGCTAAGGCTACTGCTGCAGGGATCAATGTGAAGAACATCATATGTTGATAACTTGCCCAAACGTTTCAAAGTATATTACATAATTAATATAAATTAGGACCAATAATTATAATTAGTTTGATGTATGGGCATTATAATCCTGCTTGAGAAAAGGAAAGAAAATATCCTTGGATACACCTTGGATCTTGGGAACTACCTTGGATCCTGGGAACTACCATCCCATCAGTCTGATGAGCCTGATCTGCAAGGGCATGGAATGCATTATCACGGAACTTATAAACAAAGACATTGGCAACCTTCAAACAATGGACCCCACCCAGTTTGGGTTTGTGAACGGCCGATCTTGTCTCCTGAGCCTGATTGACTTCTTCAAATCAGTCTCCAGAGCTGTGGACAAGGATAAGGCAGTCCACACAGCCTATCTGGGCCTCACCAAGGCCTTTGACACCATTCACCACTCTGGAATCATAGATAAACTTACTAAGCTGGGCATAAATCCCTACACCACTCGACAGGTTTCCAACTGACTTACTAACAGAACCCAGACTGTAAAGGTAGCTGACTCCAAATCCAGCTCCAGACAAGTGACAAGTGGAGTACATCAGGGTTCAGTCCTGGGACCACTCTTGTTTGGCATCTACATCTCTGAAGTACAGGCCAACACTAAGGGACTCTGGCTAACAAAGTTTGCAGATGACTGCAAACTGGGAGCCATTATTGAATCCTCAAATTATATAGATATTCTGCAAAAAGGCCTTACAGAAACAGATGCTTGTTGCCAGCCAATAAATGTATAGTTATCCCCTTTGGGAAAAAAACATATACCCATGAATTACCACATAGGTGGCAGTACACTAAACACTGAAAGTGTGATGAGAGACTTAGGGACACAGGTGGACAGTGGTCTCACCTTCGATAACCACATTGCCACAACAGTCAGGAAATCCTTCTATGTGGCACACCTCATTACTAAGGGCTTTTCATCCAGAAAAAAATAGGTCATTATCCCACTGTACTCATCCCTCATTAGACCCATTATAGAGTACTATGCCCTGTTTGGTATGTACCTCACAAGACATCTGTGACAGCTGGAAAGGCTGCAGAAGTACCTCACTAAATGAATCACAGGCCTAAAGCAGATGCCTTATTTTGATCGTATAAAAAACTCCAGCTATACCCTGTGGCATATCGTCTACTCAGAGGCAAGCTCTGCTTAACATACAAGGCCATGTCAATCCTTGAGCTGTTGGACATGCTCCACTTAAGGAAATCCCAATCCCTCAGAACCACACGCTCCAGGGATCTAAACCTTGTCATCATAATGAACAAAACGTGCTGGAGGGATAGGTTCCTGACCCAGAGACGCCCCATACTCTGGAATACACTGCCCATACATGTCAAGCAGAGTACCTCCTTGGCCCTCTTCAAAAGGAACCTTGATGACTGGATGAGAGATAGGAAATTCACCCTGGGGATGACGTCAGTCACCCTACTAGACAGGGGTCCAGGGAAGCAAATATTGTGGGAAGAAGTATCCAGGGAATTGTTATGTCTAGGCCTGTATAGGCCCTAGGGTTGATTGCCTAGTACCAACCTATGAAACTATGAAATGATTATGATAAAATATTTAGGGGCTTTGTGCATCTAAGGCTTGTAAGGAGTAATTCACTATTACAAATGATTGCAATTTTATCATGAATAAATTACAACATTGGTTATGACAAACAGGATGGGGACATGAAACATTATATTCTGACATTTTCACTGACATTGCATTTTATATTTCTGTTTTACATAATTTTGCATATTTTCATATTATTTATTTTTATTGTATTTCTAATTACTTATAATTTATTTCTGCTACTTTGTTTTGTTTTTTTTCTTTTGTATTTAATTTCACCTCTGTGGAAAGTTTATATATTCAGATTGCATAGTATTAAATAAAAATTACTTACTGCTTTCGAAAAGTGCCATGAAATCTTTTTACATCCACCTGAACTAATACCAGTTCAGCAGATAGGACCTTGGTTAAATGTCCATTCATATGTTCATAATTATGTGCTAGGCTGATGGACACCAGGACCTTTATTTTCTTAGTCATGTAATCCAACCCAGTTGCATCCTTATTTATCATGGGCATTAATTAGGAGGCAGTATGTTATTTACTAAGTTTCTAGAGATTATGTATGGCAGTTAAGTTAGTTTAGACATTACCGTCTGCCTCTGAATGACAGAGACATGTGGGTCAGACCTGGGGTGAATTTTCAATTTCCTATCCACTGGTCAATGTTAAGCTTAAATTTAGTTAGGGATGGACTCTGCTTTATGTGGATAGGGAGCCTGTTCCAGAGCATGATGATCCTCTGTGACATATATCTGTCTCACCCATATGTCTTATTTATGTCACAAGGAAAATTTAACTCCTTGGATGTCATGGTTCTGATGCTGTAAATTTTCTGGATATGCAAAAGGTCCATCAGAGCTGTATCCTATGATGCATTGTATGCCAGGCATAGATCATATCTTGGTAACCTGTAGGAGACAGAGTATAGAGATAGGCTTTAAGGTAGTCCACAAAGGCCAATGTGTTTATACCCTGGATTTAAATTATACAAAAATGTGTGGGTGCTCCAAATGTTGCATATATCTGGTCAGTTACATGCTGAAAGGGGTATTGCTATCTATATATGTTTTCAGATTCCTGACTACCGGGTCACATCTTATGGGTGTTTTCTTGATGGAGTAATTATCCTGACTGACAGTTTTTTTCCAAAAGGCACTGTAATGCACTTCTTGGTATTGACTTTTAGCTCATGGCTTTAACACAAGTCATTTGTCTTGTAAAATGTTTGTGTCTTGGAGGGTGCAATCTATGATAGATCCCAATTTGCAGTCTTTTGTGGACTTGCTCAGCCAAAGTTGTTGACATTAATCTTTCCCTTTGAGAAGTAGATGCCAAATAGGAGTAGCCACAGCATGGAGCCCTGAAGTACTCTGCTGGTGACTGGTCTTTTAGTGGAGGTTATATCACCAATACTAACTTCCTGGGTCCTGTCTGGGAGCCACCTGGCAATCCAGTGACTTATGTAGGGGTCTTTGCCCAGTTCATTGAGTCTGAAGGAGTGTATACTCTAGAGTACACCCCCCATTGTGTATTACAATGTCAGTACTGGAAAAATTTAAAACAGCTACACAGTGTGGAAACAGAACCCACAGGCTTCAGCATGTAAGCTGAGTGTGTTATTTGTAGATCTACTAAGACTGCATTTTGTTGTGCAATAATAATGGAATAATAATGGCATTTCTGTGTGGACTGCTAGATTCAGAACTAATCCTGCAAATTCTAGCCATTTGATGTTTTTTTGATTATTCTTGAGTTTTTTTGATTTGCCTCCATCTTTGGACTATTACTACTGTTAAAGATGATAGTCACCGCATGTCTTCCTTAACAGTGTGCCATTAGTTTCTAGGCACCTAGACAACTGTTTACATAGGTTCATAGATTCATAGGTAAGTACTAGGCTAGATGCCACTGTAGGCCATTTTAAGCCTAGCCGGTTTCCATTTTGTTGTTTAAATTGACCCATTTTATTTTTATTTTTATTTTACATTTGTTGACCGGGATAGTCAGACTGGATGCATGTCCATTTTCAGCGGAGGCCCGGGGAGAAAAGCTCCAAGGGTAAACAGATACAGCATTACATAATACCAGCATTACATATTACAAACAGATTATTTACAGAGATTACATAAGTAAGCAAGTTAAACAAGTTCCACAGGTTAAAGTTAGTCCTGAGCACAAGTCAGGATTAAATTAAATTACACAGTAAACTGGTTAACAGAATTTTACACATTCGAGTTAGCCAGGCTTGATACATTGACATAGCCAGTTAAGTGACAAATGTTGTTTGAGTCTAGTTTTAAATTGACCTAAGGTGGAAAGTAAGGTAATATCAGATGGAAGAGAGTTCCAGGATCTACTTACAGAGTTTGCAAAGAGAGAATCACCGGCTGTGTTATTAATTTTGCTAGTCTGAATTAGTAGTTTGTTAGAGGATCGAAGCGGTCTAGGATTGTTATAGGAGGTGATAATATTTTTAAGTGCAGGAGTATTGTCTGGATTATAGAGGATTTTATAGGCCATAATCAGTTGGTTATACTGGATTAGGCTAGGTAGTTCAAGCCAACCAAGCTGATTTAGATTGATGCAATGATGTGTCCTAAAAGGCAGCTCAGTGGCAAACCTGGCAATGTGGTTGTAGTAAATTAAGAGTTTGTTAAGGACAGTCTTGTTCAAATTCGAGAGTAGAGGGGATGCATACAGAAGGGTTGAAAGAAGGTGAGAGCGAGCTATGGCAATTTTAGCTGGAGGGGTTAGGAAGGCTTTTATTCTGTAAAGTGACCCTAGTTTTTTATTGATGGTTTTGATAGTTTGGTTAACATGTAGGTCAAATTTGAGATTATTGTCTATGATGACACCTAATAGTTTTGTAGATGGGTCAGGGGAGATTATTGTGCCATCATTTGATTTTATGGTAAAGGTGAAAGCGGTAGACCTACGTGTTGGTGAAAATAACAGCATTTTAGTTTTTTGGGATTTAGGATCAGACGATGTTCAGAAAGCCAGTTTTCTATTGTATTAAAGGTGGTCTGGGTAGCTGACCATAACTCTACTGGAGATTTGGCTGAGCAAATCAGAGTAGAGTCATCAGCATATTGGATACAGCTGACTTTTGGGATGACAGTATAAAGGTCGTTAATGAAGATGGAGAACAGCAAGGGCCCTAGTATAGAGCCTTGTGGTACTCTGAGGGTGTTAGGTAGAAGGTTAGAGAGTTTGTTCTGCCAGAGGACAGCCTGCTGTCGACCAGTCAGGTAGGATTGAAACCATTGGAGGGCTCTAGTATCTAGACAGAATGTTTGCAGGGTGTGAATTAAAAGTTGGTGATCAACCATATCGAATGCCTTGGAAAGATCCAAAAAGAGGGCTGAGGATATATAATTATTGTTGCGATTATGGTTTATGGTGTTAGTAAAGGCTAGGAGGGCTGAAGTAGTGCTGTGATGAGGATGGAAGCCATGCTGAGTGTCTGCCATAAGGCGATTTTGGATTAGGTGGTGCATGAATTGTCTATGAATACATTTTTCCATAATCTTTCCAAGTGGAGAGAGTATAGCTATTGGCCTATAATTGGAGAATTCAGTAGAGCTGCCTCCTTTGTGAAGTGGGGTTACATAGGATATTTTCCAGATGGTGGGAATTTTAGCTTCTACTATGGTTCGATTGATTAGTATTGAGACGGGGTAAGCAATAGCATCAGCTGATTTTTGTAGGTACTCGGCAGGAGTTGATCAGCAGAAAGTGTAGTGGGTTTTAATTTTTGATCAAGGTATGGATAAGTGAAGTGGCGACTGGTTGGAAGCTGAGCATAAGTAGGTTTCTAGGGGTGCTGCTTTCAGGACCAGGGGAGCTAGGAGGTAGTTGGCTAGCTAGGGCTTGAATTGTCTCAGTAAAGAATTGGTTAAAACTATCAGAAACATCTTCAGGAGTTTTATCAATAGTAGCAGCAGGGATTGGGGTTGAAGTTTGTCCAGGATGTAGTAGATTATTTAAACCTGCCCAAAACTTCTGAGGGTTATTTTGATTTACTGTCTGTAAATTACAGTAGTATTGTTTTTTGTCTTGTAAAATTGATTTTTTTATTTTGTTCCTGGATTGCCTGTATTTAATGTGATCTTGAGGGTCTTTAGAAGAACGCCATAAAGCCCATGCTTTGTTTCTAAGGGTAATTTTGAGTTTAGACTCTATAGAAAGCCATGGTGCAGTTTTTTGCCTTGGTTCTCTTTGAACGAACAGGTGCATGCAAATCAAGGATCTCAAGGAATTTGTTGTTAAAGTATGCTACTGCTTCCTCTAAGGGGAGGTGTTTTAGAATAGACCAATTACATGAGTTTAGTTCTTGTTGGAATTTGGCAGGGTCAAAGTTTTTATTGTTCCTTTCTGAGTAAGGGTTGTTGGGAATTAATGGTTTTGTGCTTAATTACATATGTGAGAAGGTGATCGCTTAGGCCATTAAGGAGGGTATCAGAGGTGTACAGTTGGGGGTGACTGTTTATGAGTACCCAGTCAAGTATACTATCTTTTTGGTTGGGTTTACCTATCCTGGTAGGGGTGGATATGATTTGTGTAAATGCATGCAGGTTAATATGGGTGGTTGGGAATTCTAAGGAACAGGTGCCCCAGTCTATGTTAAAGTCTCCAAGTAGTAGGGTTTCTTGGGGGTAGTGACATGATAACCAGTGCAGGATATCTTCAAATGTAGATATATTGTTACCTGGGGGAATGTACATACAGATGATATTAATGCATTTATTTTTATTAAGTTGCAATGTGGTGGCAAGAATCTCAAAGTTATTAATCTGAGGAGGTTGTATTACATCTATGGTGACATTCAACTCAGATTTATAGAGTACAGACCCATCATGTTTGCTGTTAGATTGCCCTTAACCTCCCATGGTTGAGAATTCTGTATCACCACTAGTGAGAACAACCGAGATTGTACCATAGATAATTTGAGTTGATCCATGCACGGAGTAAATCATTTATGAACTGCCTCTATCCATTAATAATACAGGGGACAGTCCTTTAATAAATATTATATTACCTATCTGTAGGTCAAAGTTGTGCTTGAATATGGTCAGATATGAGCTGTGTTTCCATGTATTTGGAATCTGTTTTAGGTTCATAGGTTCATAGGTTCATACTAGGCTATCTGCCCAAGGGCATTTATAAGCCTAGCCCATAGTTATGTGGCTTTCGCCACCCCTTTAGTTTGAATAAAAACTTTTCCTATTATTTTGCTGTGCCTCTGTCAGGCAGTGACACTGAAGTAATCCCTGGGGTATATCTGCAATCTCCCATCCATTGGTCAAGATTCCTCTTGAACAAGGCCAGCGAGGTGCTCTGCCTCACATGTACCGGGATTTTGTTCCACAGCATAGGGAGTCTCTGGGTGATGAATCTGTCCCTCCAGCACGTTCTATTTATAACCGTGTCAAGGTTTAAGTCTCCCGCCCTTGTGGTTCTGAGGGATCTAGATTTTTTGAGGTGAAGCATATTCATCAAATCTGGGTTTGACATGGCCTTATATGTCAGGCACAGGTCACCTTTGAGCAAGCGGTATGAGACTGAATAGAGCTGGAGTTCTTTCAGTCGGGCAGCATAAGACATATTTTTGAGACCCTTTATCCTTTTGGTGAGGAACTTTTGGGGCCTTTCAAGCTGCTGCAGGTGTCGGGTCAGATACATTCTGAACGGGGCATTGTACTCAATCATAGGTTTAATGAGTGATGAGTACAGGGGGACGATGACCTCCCTTGATCTAGATGTGAATCCCTTCATGATCGGGTGGGCAATATAGAAGGTTTTCCTAACTACTTTAGCAACATGAGTATCAAACGAAAGGCTACTGTCAACCTGGGTCCCCAGATCCCTGATGACTTCTTCTGTGCTCAGTGGATTGCCACCTATATGGTAGCTAGGGTTAACCTTGTTTTTCTCGAAGGGTATGACTATGCATTTCTTGGCGTTTAAATTCAGGCCATGGCTCTGGCACCAGTTATCCGTTTCTGTGAGGCCCTTCTGAAGGATATCTGTGTCAGATGTGTTTTCGACTATGGCGCCCAGTTTGCAGTCATCCGCAAACTTTGTCAGCCATAACCCTCCTGTGTTTGCTTGTACTTCGGAAAAGTAGATGCCGAACAAGAGTGGACCCAGGACTGAGCCCTGTGGGACACCACTTGTGACAGGCTTTGAGTCTGACATGGCTCCAGCAACTCTGACCCTGTGGGTTCTGTCACTTAGCCAGTTTGCAACCCATCTTGTGATATATGGGTTTACATTCAAGCTGATGAGTTTTTCGATGATACCTGAGTGGGGTATTGTGTCAAAGGCCTTTGCCAGGTCGAGGTAGGCTGTATGGACACCCTTTCCCTCATCAATGGCCTTGGTGACTGTCTCAAAAAAGTCAACCAAGTTTAAGAGGCAGGATCTGCCTTTGACAAAGCCAAACTGGGTTGGATCCAAAGTCTGCAAGTTCCCTATGTCTTTATTTATGAGTTCCATTATGATCCTGTCCATGACTTTGCAGATAAGGCTTGTCAAGCTAATGGGGCGGTAATTTCCAGGGTCGGTGGAGGCACCGCCTTATGAAGTGGGACCACAGTCGCTGCGCCACTCCTTGGCACGTATCCTGAGGTGAGGCTAAGATTAAACAGCTGTCCTAACTGTGGGTTTAATTCCTCGTTGAGTTCGTGAAGCACACAGCCGGGGACACCATCCGGTCCCATGGATGCTGTGTTTTTTGCCTTAGTGAGAGCAGTTCTCACCTGGGCGTTGGAGATGTTTGGGGGGCTACAATCCTCTGGTATAGATATCCCTCCTTTTGGGGGGGGGGGGAAGTTTGCACTGAACCTGTCAGCCAGTATGTTGGCAATGTGTAAAGGTTCAGTAAATTTCACATCATTTTGAACTAATTCTGAGCATATCTGGGAGTTTCCTCCTAGGTTTCTAACATAGCTAAAAAAGGCCTTATGATTGTCTTTTGAGTCCTTTTTCTCTCACAATTTGCCTTGGATAATTTTATGAGAGCTCTTAGTTCTTTACTTATGATGATCAAAGGTGTCTTACCTTTCAAGGATTTTGCTCTATCTTTTAGTAGCTTCCTCCTTTTGTTGTAGAGCTTGTTTATGGCTGGGGTCCACCAGACTGGACGCTTGCCTTTGGTACAGAGAGTCTTAGTTTTGTTTGGGATTGCCTGATCCATGCAGTCCTGTAGCTGCTGATAGAAGGCATTTGTAAGTGATTCAGTGGTTTGAGTAATGTTTACCACTGGTTCAGGGGCCTTAAAGGAGACCACACTAGTTTTTAGAAGTGTGAAGTCGGCTTTTGAGAAGTTTTTCACTGTGGTCTTTTTTGTTTCTGGTGGGAGCGGGATGAGGACCTCCAGCGAGATTAGTTTATGATCTGATCTCACCAGTGAGGGGTATACTTTTGGTGTTGAACATTTTGATCCCATGTTCGTGATGATGAGATCAAGTATGTTTTCTCCTCTTGTGGGGATGGTGACTAGTTGTTCCATGGCATTTGAGTTTATGAACTCCAGGAATCTTTGGGTTAGAGTGTTTGGGCTTGAGTAGTGTTCCCAGTCTATATTAGGGTAGTTGAAGTCACCTAGTATGATGGTGTTTGGAGATACATTTATCCCCTCCAATGTTTTCAGGAAGGCCATATGAGGTTCCTGAGTTTGAGAGGGTGGCCTGTAACATGCTACAAATTGCAGAGCAGTCTTGCCTATGGTTAATTGCACCTGGATGGTCTCCGATGCATCGTGCGTTGCCACCAACCTTGAGGTGTGGGTGTCCTTTATGAATATGGACACCCCCCTCCTTTCTTGGTGTTGTCCGGATTTTGGGGCCGGAACGCATGATATGAGGTGAAACCTGTTAGTGCTGGGGTGCTCTCAGGAGCCTTGAATCCAGGTTTCTGTCACAGCACAGACATCGATGTTCTCCATATTGAGAAGGGCCTCGAGTGCGTGCATCTTGAGATTGAGTCTTCTGGCGTTGAGCAGCATTACCCTTATTTTTTTTTTCTTTTTGGTGTTCTAGGGTGGTAGGTTTAGAATTTGAGCCTTGCCTAAAAAAGGCACTATGGGGGTGGCAAGAGCCTTTGCCAATATCCGGAAGCCCAGGGGTGACAGGTGCAAGCCGTCACTTGTGAAGCAGCGTGGCTTGTCCAGCATGTCATCCCAGGCAGACAGACATTGGATCCCCTTTGAATGACACCAGAATTTAAGCCAATTATTAAAGCTGATCATCTTATCACTGTATTGTGGCATCATTCTAGGTGAAGGTAGGATACTGCTCAAGGTCAGGGTCATACCTGCCTGGGCTACATAATCAGAGAGCTCCTCGATGTCCCTTTTCATGTAGTCCAAGGAGGTATGTCTCAGGTCATTGACACCAACGTGGACAATGACTGAGTCATACTTGTACCTGCTGTTGAGAGACCTGAGTGCTTGCGTTATGTGGCGGATTCTAGCGCCCGACAGGCAGCTTACTGTGACCTTCTCCTTACTCAGTCTGGTGAGCGGGACGTCAGTGTGTCTGACTATGGAGTCACCAATGACAAGTGTGTCTGGCATTGTATTTGGCCTTAAGGGCTGTGACTGTTTGACACTCTGACTGTGTGGTTTATGTGTTGCATGTGTTGGGTCCTGAGGTGGTAGTTGTTTGGGTGTCTGCTTTGGTGGCCTCTGCTGTTTTGGTAGATTTTTGATCAGAGCCTCCGAGTATGTCTTTGTGTGATTATGTGTATGATTTGAAGTTGTGATGGTACTATGTGTGACTGGGTATGTATTGTGTGTGGTTACCTTCTCCTCCTGTCTGGTCTTGCCAGTCCTATGTTGAGAGAGCTCAGCCTCCAGTTTGGCCGTATAGTTGCATCTCTCGCATGTATTTGTGTTTTGTGGGAGAAGGAGAGGATTGTTCAGGTACATGAGGCAATTGTAACATTGCCTCAATATTCCCAGGTTCACCAGTTGAGCAGGAGAGGACACTAGCAACTGTTCCCTCGACATACTAGAAGTAGTAGATAAAAGACTTTCAAAGGACTCCGGGGAAGTGGGTTTTAGGCTGGTGGGGTACTATCTATAATAAGAGTGCTTTATCAAGGTGCAAGTACTGTAGGAGTAAGTGCTAGGCTTACAGATAGAGAATAGTCTACTTGGGAATCAAGTAGAGATGAACCTTTCAGTTATAGGATACGTTGGTTAGATCAGCAGTACAGCTCAAGGAAGGTAGTTTTAAGGGAAAATTTGAAGAGTGTAATTTAGGTGGCCCGAATAGTTTAACCTTATTTAACCGCCGCTGTTCTTGTGTGCAACAGTGGCAACTCCGCGCTAAAACGCGCTAAATCGCGCAAACGCGTGTTTAGCATGTTTTATATCAGGGGGCTGAAAAAAGCTAGGAACTGGCCCAAAATGACCAATAGGCTACAAGTTACTGGCTGAAACCTCACAAAACTGGACCAACAGGCAGCTCAATGCTTCCCACTCCCACTGGTAAGCAAGGGAACTTCCTCTCTTCCAAATTAGGCAAAGAATCAGTAACAGGAACTACAAACAAAGTCCAGGGATCAGCAACTCTGAAACTGGACTACTCTAGCTCAGTAAGGCGGGAAAACAAGAGATATTTATTTATTTTTTTTTTTTTCAGAAACAAGCAGAAACAGATACAATAGACACTTTTAAATGCTATAAATCGGCTATCACAGCCTACAGAAACAATTTGCAACAATTACAGATTTTAAAAGTAACAAAATGAGATTTCAAGTGCAATAACAGAATAAATGCAGAAAAACAAATACAATGTATCAGCAAGCAGGCGAAATACAGTCGCTAGGTAATTAGAAGTGGAAAGTCACAAAAAATATACTTAAATCAGGTAAGGTCGCTTTTTTAGCTCTCTGAAGCCTGGATTACTCTGCTGGCCACCACGAGGATCTGTGCTGAGTAGGTACAAGCTGGAAAACGTGTGTTTAGCGTGTTTTATATCAGGGGGCTGAAAAAAGCTAGGAACTGGCCCAAAACGACCAATAGACTACAAGTTACTGGCTGAAACCTCACAAAACTGGACCAACAGGCAGCTCAATGCTTCCCACTCCCACTGGTAAGCAAGGGAACTTCTTCTCTTCCAAATTAGGCAAAGAATCAGTAACAGGAACTACAAACAAAGTCCAGGGATCAGCAACTCTGAAACTGGACTTCTCTAGCTCAGTAAGGTGGGAAAAACAAGATATATATATATATTTTTTTCAGAAACAAGCAGAAACAGATACAGTAGACACTTTTAAATGCTATAAATCGGCTATCACAGCCTACAGAAACAATTTGCAACAATTACAGATTTTAAAAGTAACAAAATGAGATTTCAAGTGCAATAACAGAATAAATGCAGAAAAACAAATACAATGTATCAGCAAGCAGGCGAAATACAGTCGCTAGGTAATTAGAAGTGGAAAGCCACAAAAAATATACTTAAATCAGGTAAAGTCGCTTTTTTAGCTCTCTGAAGCCTGGATTACTCTGCTGGCCACCACGAGGATCTGTGCTGTGTAGGTACAAGCTGGAAAACGTGTTTAGTGTGTTTTATATCAGGGGGCTGAAAAAAGCTAGGAACTGGCCCAAAATGACCAATAGACTACAAGTTACTGGCTGAAACCTCACAAAACTGGACCAACAGGCAGCTCAATGCTTCCCACTCCCACTGGTAAGCAAGGGGACTTCCTCTCTTCCAAATTAGGCAAAGAATCAGTAACAGGAACTACAAAGTCCAGGGATCAGCAACTCTGAAACTGGACTACTCTAGCTCAGTAAGGCGGGAAAAACAAGAGATATTTTTTTTTTTTCAGAAACAAGCAGAAACAGATACAGTAGACACTTTTAAATGCTATAAATCGGCTATCACAACCTACAGAAACAATTTGCAACAATTACAGATTTTAAAAGTAAGAAAATGAGATTTCAAGTGCAATAACAGAATAAATGCAGAAAAACAAATACAATGTATCAGCAAGCAGGCGAAATACAGTCGCTAGGTAATTAGAAGTGGAAAGCCACAAAAAATATACTTAAATCAGGTAAGGTCGCTTTTTTAGCTCTCTGAAGCCTGGATTACTCTGCTGGCCACCACGAGGATCTGTGCTGAGTAGGTACAAGCTGGAAAACGCGCGTTTAGTGTGTTTTATATCAGGGGGCTGAAAGAAGCTAGGAACTGGCCCAAAATGACCAATAGACTACAAGTTACTGGTTGAAACCTCACAAAACTGGACCAACAGGCAGCTCAATGCTTCCCACTCCCACTGGTAAGCAAGGGAACTTCCTCTCTTCCAAATTAGGCAAAGAATCAGTAACAGGAACTACAAAGTCCAGGGATCAGCAACTCTGAAACTGGACTACTCTAGCTCAGTAAGGCGGGAAAAACAAGAGATTTTTTTTTTTTTTTTCAGAAACAAGCAGAAACAGATACAGTAGACACTTTTAAATGCTATAAATCGGCTATCACAACCTACAGAAACAATTTGCAACAATTACAGATTTTAGAGAAATTGTATCCTCTGTGAGATGCACCTGTCCCTCCAAATTGTTCTGTTGATGTTGCAGAAGATGTTTAGGTCCATGGATCAAGTATTTCTGATACTCTTCACATGCTGATTTGTAGTAAGTCCATCAGTACTACTAAGGAGGATGCCTAGTATGCAAGACACAAGTCACTTCTTAGCAGTCTGTAGGATACCAAATATAGTGAGAGAGCACTGCGGTGCTCCATGTAGGACAACTTGCTTATATTTAGTCTCCTTCATCAATCTGTGAGCCTGATGGTGATGTAGGTGTTTATTACCAGTTTTTTAGCTTTTCTACTATGCCCAAGTGGATGATTGTGTTAAGAAACTCGGCCAATTCAAGGTATGAGGTGAGCAGTGTTTTACCTTCATCCATTTCTTCATTGACCTTTTCAAAGAAGTCCTCCAGGTTGAGTAAGCATGAACTGCCATTCATGGTACTAAACTCAGATGGGACCAGTGTTTCAATGTTCCCTACGTCCGTATTGCTTAGATCCATGATAAGTATTTCCATGGCCTTGCATATGAGGAGGTCAGACTTATGGATCTGTAATTGCTGGAGTCTTTGGAAGGTCCTCTCTTATGCAGGTTGATGACTGTAGCTGTTCTCCATTCATTTGGTGCAGAACCTCTATAATGGCTGAGGTTGAACAGTGTTGTTAGAGGTGTGCCTAAATTGTGCTTTTTGCGATTTAAAATTCACCCAGGGCTTTTGTCATCGATGCAGTATTTTTAGCTTTTGATAGTGCTTTGGGGACTTGGTCTTGTTTGATAGCTACAGGCAAGTAATTTTCAAGTGCATAATGTGGGCTAGATGGAGGGGAAAGATGGGTAAGGGTTTGGGCTTTATTTATTGACCAATAGTTTAGCTATATCTTCAGTATCAATAACAGTAACATTGTTCACAATCAGCACAGTCCATTGCTGTGTTGCGCTTCTGAGATTACAAAGATATGTATTTTTAGACTTAAAGATCTCTGGCTTTGGTGTCTATTTTAGATTCAGACTTGGTCTTGGTTGATTTTATTAAGCTTCCGATTTGTTTATTTATTTTAATAATGAGGGCTCTATCATTCTCTGAATAATGTATTTTATTTTTAGTCAAAACTCTCTTTATATTGTAAACTTGTAGATATTATGGTACCAGCATTTTTTCTGGAGTTTGTCCTGTGCTTGTTTCTGCAGAGTATAGATGCATCTGTGTAGTTGTTTACATGTTAGTACAGTGAGGTGGAGTACATTAATGTGTATTCAGTGGACTAAACTTGTTTTGTGTATAGAATTGAAGCCTGACAATGTATCATTTAAGAGTAGATAGTTTGTCTTGGAGACATTTATACATAAATACTATCTACCTGTCATGTAACTGTTATTCATCTTATTTTTTATTCAATTATTTATTTATTTGTCTTTGTTTACTGAGAAAGTCTGACTGGGTAATATCTATTTTCAGTGGAGGCCCAGGGGAAAAAGCTCCATTTGCTTACATTGCATTACACTAAGTTTCAGTTAAACACAGAGTGGTTACATTTCTATTTACAATTGTACACAAACTGTAGTTACATTTATATATTCTAAGATTTTACAGAAAGACACAAAAAATAGCATTGCAGAATAAAAGAAACAATCCAACAATCGAACAAATCCACAAAGTTAAACAACTGAAAGTTGACACCAATTTAATATTTGTTTATTTGTTAGCGCTTTCGTTCTTTACAAAATTAAAACTCAGAACTTCATCAAACATAAAAAGTTCAAAATGATTAAACAAATGTTTAAATACCCTAAACATCTTCTCAGCAAGCAACCAACATCAAAGCTAGAAACACAGAATCACTCTGATTGGTGAAATAAATAAAACATTTCTTGTAACAAAAAAATATATAATACACAGTATGAAATCAACATATAAAATAAACAAAAAGTAAAAATGTTTTATAAAATCATACAATACTTGCTTATATATGTTTTAACTTGTTTTTCCTAAGAAAACACTTTAAATTAATGTTGTCTTTCAATTCTAGAGCACAATCTGCTAACAGTCTTATCTGTCAAATAGTTTCCTGGCACTCCAACAAATTTTCAATATCCCCACTAAAATCCGATTTTACTACATTGTCAAGCACAAAAAATGTAAACGTCTTGAAATCTTTACAAAGTAAACTGTACCTGGCAAGTGAGTTGTTGGAATGCTTAATGTGAGGTTATTAAGATAGCTGGTAGATGATTCTCCTGGGCCTATTTGTTCATGTTAGATAGTTTGCTTTGTTGTTTTTGTATGTATTATTCTAATCATTATTGTTTGTTTCATTCTTTAAATGATGTACCACACATGTTTATTCTTTGTCATTTATTTGTGGTTCCAGCAGCCAGCAGAGTGAAGATTCATGAAGAGGTGAACTTTTAGGCTTGGATCCTCACTTTTAGAATATAACTTAGAAAGGTTATGGGTGGTATGTTACAGAACCACCTTCTACAGAATTTGAAAACAGTGACAACAAATTAGGTCGCATTGAAGATGTAATTGTTCTCTTAGATAGTAATTATTTTGTTAAAACTTCCAAGCATAGGTTACTCTCTAATGATTTTAGAGATATTGTATCCTTTCAAAAACTATTCCGTAGTTTGATAGTTGCTTGGTCAATTTTCATACCCATGCTGATGTAAAGCCTGGATCTCTGGAGTTAGATCAAAAATGTTTGAATCATCGGTTTCTTGTGTTGTTTTTTTTGTTTTTTTTTCAGGTTTCAGGTTTGTGACCAATGAGACTTTGCAGATAAAGATCCCATTTGATTTGAGAAGATGGTGCCATCTTCTCAGACATGAGATTTGACCTGTTCATGAATTATTTACCCTACTTCTTGCATTTTTTATTTAGCCCAAATAAAACTATCATGGTTGATGCTATTAATACGTGTAGTCATTTATGAAGAAGTTAACTTAAATGACCACTCTGACAGTATACAGGGATTTTGTGTGTGTGTGTGTGTGTGTGTGTGTGTGTGTGTGTGTGTGTGTGTGTGTGTGTCTGTAAACTCTCAGTTAACTGGCACCCATGGGGATTCGTAGATGCCGGATAACTGTACTTTGTGGTTGCCTGAGAGTTACTATTAAAAACAGACCTGACTAGTACTGTACTCTATACTATTTGTTCGGTTTGACTTGTTCTCAGGTTGGGGAGAGAGGGAATTTATTCCTATCTTCCTTTTTAAAATGCTAAAAACATAAGGTTTGTTTCTGCAGGGGGGAAAAGAAAGTGCAACACATGAAAATTGTACTGTATTTCTTCGATTTTTTTTTTGCTGGTTGCTTGAGAGTGCCAGTTGCTTGAGTTCCAGTTAACTGATTGTTTACTGTATCATGATGCCATTTTATTAATGAATGTGATAACAGAAGGTGTTCATGATGTGCAGAGGTTTGTCATACTATCAAATCTGACGATATCTATAAGTATATCAATATCTATATCCACATATATCTACAGTACAGCTCTCTTTCTCTCTCTCTCTGTATGAATATATATATATATATATATATATATATATATAATTTATTTATTTATTTATTTTATTTATTTTACATTTGTTGACCGGGCTAGTCTAGTTGGATATATGTCCATTTTCAGTAGAGGCCCGTGGACAAAAGCTCCAAATTATTAGTACATCGATTAATAAAGTGTAACAATAAAAATAACAGCAGATATAATGGTAACAGCAAATTCTTTTTTTTTTTTTGACAGATTACTTTTTAAGTAAGTAAAAGTAACAGGCTATGTGACGTTCATAACACAATACTCTTTACACTCGTGAAATATAGAAAATCACTTACTGTGTGATGTGCTTAGCACAATCCTCTTTATAAAAAACATATTATATGAAATGATAATAAGTGTGAACGGAGATGAAGGAAAGATGGGAAAGGTATCAGAGATAGTATAGGTTGAGTTTAAGGATTAGATTATTTTCATAGAGGAAGTAGAATAGTTACTGTTATGAAAGAGAGACGAGGTTACTCTTATGAAGGAGAGGGAGAGACATTAGGGGTAAGTAGGCAGTGGGTCTTTTAGTGTAAAGTTGAGCAGTTGAGAGTCCCCTACTGAGTTATTGGATGTAATTGGGTTAAAGGGGAAGGAAGGAAGACAGGGAAAGAAAAACAGGGTTATTCTTGGTTAGTGCAGGGGCATAGCCATTTTTTATTGAGATACTTTTTGAGATTTTTTTTAAATAGAGGGAGAGAAGTCAGAGATGAGATGCCTGAGGGTAATTTATTCCATACTTTTCCTACTGAGTTGGAGAACAAGCAGTCTCCTGCAGAGTTATTGGGTATAGTGGTGTTGATCAAAAGTTGTTTAGAAGACCGTATATGTTTATGGTTATAATAAGGGGTAATAAGGCTATTGAGTATTGGAGTTTTAGTGGGTTGGTACAGGGTTTTGTGAGCTATTATAAGTTGTTGTAGTTGAATCTGATTGGGAAGTTCAAGCCAACCTAGTTGTCTTAGATTAAGGCAATGATGGGTCTTGAATGGGGATCCGGTAGCAAATCTAGCAATGTTATTGTAGCATATAACTAGTTTATTGAGATTTTTTTTTTTTTTGAGAGATTGGTATAAAGAGGGCATGCATAAAGTAAAGTAGAGATCAGATGAGTTCTGGCTAGGGTAATTCTAGTAGCTGGAGTAAGAAAGGGTTTGATTCTGTATAAGCTTCCTATTTTTTTGTTCACAGATTTTATGGTAGAGTTAATGTGATTTTCAAAATTAAGATTATTGTCTATAGTAATTCCTAATAATTTTGTGGTGGTGTCCGGAGAAATACTAGTACTGCTATTGGAAGTAATAGTGAAATTTAGGGGGATGTGATTTCATGTTGGTGAAAAGAGTAGTAGCTTAGTTTTCTTGGGGTTGAGTAGGAGGCAGCGTTGTGAGAACCATTGTTCTACTGTGTTAAAGGCTTTTTGGGTAAGAGTCTGAAGTTCAGTTTGAGAGGTAGCTGTGCAGATTATAGTGGAGTCATCTGCATATTGAATACAGGTAGTATGCGGGATAGCTGATTGGAGGTCGTTGATAAAGATGGAAAATAGAAGTGGCCCTAAGATGGAGCCTTGTGGCACACGTAGAGAGATAGGAAGGTGGTCAGATAGTGAATTTTTCCAGAGTACTGCTTGTTGGCGGTTTTCAAGGTAAGATTTAAACCAAGTTATGCTGTGGGGATCAAGTGAGAGAGAGAAGAGAATGTACAAGAGTAGTTGGTGATTCACCATGTCAAAGGCTTTGGATAAGTCTATGAATAGTGCTGAAGAGAGACTGTTTTTGTTGCGGTTAGAGTTTATGGTGTTAGTGAAAGAGAGCAGTGCAGTGGTAGTACTGAGTGAAGGTCTGAAACCATGCTGACAGTTGGCAAGTAAGTTGTGTTGGAGAAGATGGTTTAGGAGTTGTTTATGGATACATTTTTCCATAATTTTGGCAATAGGGGATAGTAAAGCTATGGGACGATAGTTAGAGAAATCATTAGAGTTTCCTCCATTATGTAGTGGGATAATGTGAGATATTTTCCAGATTTCAGGGACAGTTTTTTCATTGATGGATCTGTTTATTAATATAAAAATGAGATACGCAATGGCTTTAGCTCCTATTTGCAGGAACTCGGGAGGGAGTTTGTCTGTGGAGTGGGTGGTAGGTTTAAGTTTTTGTAGCAAGGAAGAAATATATGATGTAGAAATGGGAAGAAAGTGAAATGAGCAGGGTGTATTTACAGAAGAAGGAAGTATCTTTGAGGTATTGGGAGATAGGGGATTTGCAAGATTTTGTATAGTATTAGTGAAGATGGAGTTAAAGGCATTTGCTGTTTGTATAGGGTTGTCAGGGTTAGAGTGTTGTGGGCTGGGAGTAATAGATTGGCCTGGGGATAGAAGATTATTGATGGTGGACCAGAATTTTTTTGGTTCCTTATTGGATGTTTGTTGTAAATGAAGGTAGTAGTTCTTTTTGTCAAGGCTTTTTTTGTGTTGTTTCTACATTCTCTGAAGGTTTGATGGTCAGCTTGGTTCTTGGTAGTACGCCATTTAGTCCAGGCTTTGTTTCAGGTAATGATTTTTTGTCTAGTATTGTATATATGTATGTGTGTGTGTGTGTGTGTGTGTGTGTGTGTGTGTGTGTGTGTATATATATATATATATATATATATACACATGCACACACACACAAACACACACACACACACACACACAAATACATACATGGGTCTACTTCAGAAGAGTGACAAACCAAAAGACTGAATACCAAGATAGTAAAAACTCAAAATGCTGAAGGATGGAATTTGTCCCTTGTCCACTGTTACTTGTCTGTCTCAATAGTCTTGTGTATCATTTTCAATTGCAGCAGATGGTATGCTATCATGTAACAGAATGGTTTATATATAAGCAATAATGCCCAACAGGGTGTGTGTTAATGTGTAATTAACTCCTGTAAAATGAATTAAACTGGAACAGCCAACCAAGTAATCGAATAAAATTCAGTTCCAACACAACAATGAGTGAGCATACACCAACGCAAAAACAAAAGTATGCTGTAGCCTTCTTCTTCAAAATAATTTATTGGTAAAATCCAAGGTTGAGCACTTTCATCTATTGCTAGACTTCATCAGAACAATGTGTATTACTCTACAGCATCTTTAAATATACAAAAAGAGTGTCACATGCTTTAACCTCATTAATAATTTAAAGTGCTAGTGCATACCAGTCTCTATACTCTAAAATCCATACACTTTTAATTAATATTCATTTAAAAACATGGTTCTATACTCCTTACTCACTTTAAAAATAACTTGTACATCCATTGAAATAATGAACCGGACCAAATTCAAATAACCTGCCTATTTTCTATCTGCTTCTAAAATAGGTCTAATGGATAGGTATTCGTTTATACCTGGGGAGACAGATGCAGAAGTTATGCATTATGGCTACACATATGTGCATAGTTGCATTTCTGTTCACTTTTGACCTTTATTTTTTACATAGGGCAAAATTATTTATTGTACAACAGGTATCACAACATACAGTGGATTTTAATATTATTTTTAAAGTGAGTAAGGAGTATAGAACCATGTTTTTAAATGAATATTAATTAAAAGCGTATGGATTTTAGAGTATAGAGACTGGTATGCACTAGCACTTTAAATTATTAATGAGGTTAAAGCATGTGACACTCTTTTTGTATATTTAAAGATGCTGTAGAGTAATACACATTGTTCTGATGAAGTCTAGCAATAGATGAAAGCGCTCAACCTTGTATTTTACCAATAAATTATTTTGAAGAAGAAGGCTACAGCATACTTTTGTTTTTACGTTGGTGTATGCTCACTCATTGTTGTGTCGGTAATTAACTCCTGCTCAAGGTGGCAGAGGGCCTCTGCACCCCTGGAAGAGCATTAATTACACATTAACAAACACCCTGGAGGGCATTATTGTGCTTAGAAAATGGGCTCTCTATTTGTAAAATGGTTTTGTTTTACTTACTTATATATACATATATATTTTTTATTTCTATATATTTTTTAGTATATTTTTGATGCAAAATAGTTCCTCCATCTAATGTTTCAAACTTGCTGTAGTATATGTTAATGGTGTTAGGGGAAGCGTTTTACATCCAAATTATAACATTTAAAAATAGCCAGGTTATTTACTTCATTTTTTGGTCCCTTACTTCTAAATCCTTTGGTTAGCAGGCATTGGTGATTGAAATCACTAAATAATGACATACATTTGAGATTCAGACTTATTTTCCCTGAAAAAATCATGCTAACTTAAATCCTTTACTTTAACAGCTTTGTAATTTTATAGGAGCAATAATTAAGTTTCTATTTTGCAGCCTTTGTTTCTCCCTATATTTTAGGCTTTATCCAGGTTTCTTCAGCTGAAAGGTGCAGTGGTTTGTAAAGGTCTTTACTGCTGCTGCCAGTAGTCATATTATGCATGCACTCTCTCTCTCACACACACACACACACACACACACACACACACACACACACACACACACACACACACACACACACACGCACACACGCACACACGTACACACTCATGCACATGCATGCACACATGCGCCCACACACACACACACACACACACACACACACACACACACACACACACACACACACACACACACACACACACACACACACACTTCTAGCTGCTTTCTATCTCTCTCTTTCTCTCTCACACACACACTCTCTCTTCTGCTTTCATGCATGCATTCACTCACAAACGCAGACAACAACTTAAACACACATATACATGATCATCTCACTCCTACATTCATTCACAAAAGCACTTTCTCTCACACACACACACATACACACACACACACACACACACACACACACACACACACACACACACACGCACATACATTTTCTATTTTCCACTCACTAAACAGCAGAAATGCCGCTTAGCCAGTGTAAAATAGTAGCTTAACTGATCTCTCTCAAACACTCATACACGTATACACTTTCAAAGACAAATACATACACACACTTTTTTTTTACTTTTTATTTCACACTCACTAAACAGCAAAAGTGCTGCTTAGCGATTGTAAAATAATGGTGTCCTTTCTGTTTTCTCAGCCCGAGCTCCATGGCGGCTTGATATGCTACTGTGAAGCGGCAGTCTCATTTTTAAGTGGGCATTACTTGTACATTAATACCCTGCTGGAGAATGTGTGTTTTACAGTCAGTGGACTGATATACAGTTTGCCCATTTTCTAATATTCTATAATTGGCCTGATAAAGTCTGTATAAAGGAAGATAGTTACTTCTCTAGTACAACTTTCGGCACAACAGCAAATCAACACGGACAGCATAGTATGCATTGCAGATCATAGTGGCTATACATATATTAAATGAATATGTAAAACAGGCATCAAATGAAATATCATCTATATCTATTTTTACAATTTTGTTAACTTTTAGTTGTTGCCATCAATAATGGGAATGGGTTCCAAGTGCCATAATACTACATTTTTAACATAGAAGTCAAGCCCCCAGATTCACTAATCTTCCATGCAGAACTAGCTTAGTCCTTCACGGAAGTGACCATTTAGGAGCAGCACAGCAGCATGCCATACATATTAATGAAGGTGCAGTGCCTGAGCTCCTAAATGGACACAGAGCATGTACGAGTGCAGAGGGCATGTCTGAGAACAGAGCTCTCAAAATATGCATGCCCCTGCAATCAAGAACAGCAATTTAGCAATAACAATGAGTGAAACCACTCATAGGTGGTTGCATACCCCCAGCAACATCATCCCAAGTTTATAAGAGCAACAGTTAAAATATAATAATATAAACAAGTTCATTTTTTTTTTATCAAACAGATAAAATTTAACCATAGGTGCGCAGGTTTGCCCATTGCTTAGCTACGTGTACTGCAGCTTAAATGGCACAAGAGGATAACTATCAAGATATATGCAACTGAAACAGTACTGCAGTAGTATAGTGGACAGAGCATATGCCTTATGAGCAGTCATTCCTGGTTTGAGTCTCACTCCAATGCATTCCATTTTCCATGTCAAATCACTTTATGAGCAATATTTTTGTTGCATAACCTACTAATTATCATATATTTGTAAAATGGAGTACTGCATTAAATGCAGATGTGTGGTGGCATTGTCATAATGTTGTAAAATCCACAGATAAGCACAAGTGCCCTGTACAGTATATGTACACATGAATCAGGGATACAAATTGAAGGTATAATGTGTAATGAATGATAAATCTATAGAGTGTCCAAATACACCACCTTCCCAAGAACCATTTTACATTTCTGTCTAAATTAGTGTGGGGGTAAGTGGGAGTAATCACTATTAAGCAGTAGTAAGCGGGAGCGAGCATACTGAAGCAGTAGTAAGCGGGTTCAAGCCTGTTTGCATGGGGGTAAGCAATGGGCACACAGGTTAAGCAATACTGAAGCTAACTATCTGTCAGCATATTTAACCAGATGTTAGCATTGCTTACCTTCGCGAAAACCCAAGCAAACCCGTTTACAATTGCTTAAAAGTGCCTTAATCACTCCGTATGTAACAGCCGCTGTTCTGGCCAGAAACAAAATAAAAAGCCATTGTGGATCTTGAACCCAGGACCTTGTACACTATAGTTACAGTAGTTAACTGCTAAGCCATCACAGCAGTACATGCGATTGAGGTATTACCAAACAGATCCTCACTATAGGATTATCAAACAACGTGAAAGGAATGTATATACAGTTTTATGTTGTGTAACCTACTACATAACATAAATATGTGAACTGAAGTACTGCATTCAGTCCAGATGTGAGGTGTCATTGTGATAAAGTGTTGAAATCCCCTAATAAACACAAGGACCCATACAATGTATGTATACATGAATCATGGATACCAAACACATATATAACATGTAATGAATAATAAATCAATGTCAAACAGCAAATAGTATGCACATTAAAATTTAAGCAAAGCTAAGCTATGCACAGCCCTGCTTACTAGGTGTAAGCAATTTGTAGGCCAGCTAAATCAGTTTGCCCATTAGTATACCCCTTTAAGCAATGCCTAGTTAAGCAGGTTTGCCCATAGCTTAGCATTGTCAAAACCATCCAGTCATGGCAAAGTGCAGGAAATCGGCCCTATTTAAACCCAATAGGCAGGAATACATCTCATAACTGGTTGCAGCCTCCTCCTGTAGGCACTATGAATGGTATGGGAGAGGGAGTGCACTTTCAGGCACAGTGTTGGGGCATCCAGGAGTCCAAAGTAATGTCAGGACTCCCTGTTAAAGACCATGACCAGAGACTACTGCAGGGTCAGTACCAGGGTTCCCAATTTAAAGGGGAAGCCTGGGACCATCTCGAATGTGACCTCCCGAGTGCCACTGCTATACCTCGAACTGGTGAGCAGGTCAGGTATCACTATGCTGACCTGAAGTGGAGAAATAGGGGGCTCTTGGGTCAGTGGCTTCAAGAGGCAAGGAGGACGGGGGATGTCCCAGCCATGTGTAAGTATCAGTCCACAACCTGTTTAATAATTGCCAGATCATGTATATTATGGATAGGCATGGCTAAATATTCCTCCTATGTCTTTGACAGTGGCAGATAAGTGGACTGCAAGCCAGGAATTCCATGCCTGTAGATTGCAGAGGTTGCGTGTGAGGCAGGTTAGTAATACTCTTGCATGTACTATCATAAGAAATAAATCTAAAAGTAGTAGTAAGTTAATTGCCAGTATACAACCTGTATTGTTTAAGGCATGTACTGAATACACCAGAGACTATGGCAGGAAGACTCTCATATAAGTTGTATGTAAATAAAAGGTTAACAGCCTGACAATAAAAGTCTAATTGCTGGACTGCATGTCTTTACTCTGGTATCATATGGTAATGTAGAGTTGCAATCTCTTAATAGTACTGTTGTATTAAGCACTGTTACCCACACTGTGCTACATAAATAAAGTGTGTAGGAATGTCTGCACATGACTGTTGTAATCAAAAGAGGTCATATTGTACAACTGAGAGAGACTTAGACAGAAAACAGTGAAAAGCTAGCCAACATAATCCAAATAGCACACTCAACTGAGACATGAACTGTTGTGTTTTTAGCACACACAGCCATGGTTTGAATCCTGGGATTGGTAGTAAGCAGTATGCAGAATCATACCCCATAACTGTCCAGAATGTCCAGTTAATTGGCCCATATCTGCTGCCTGTCACCCTGCCCCCCTGGCAAATCAGTGGGATGATCCCAGACATTTAGGCAGAAAATAATGACATACAACTGATTGCCAGACATATATAAGAACAAACGTGTCACTTTAGCAACTCCCCAAAATGTTATGAGAGTAATAAGCCAAGTATGTCCCATCTCCACCCCCATGTTGAGAAGCTGGTGACCAGAGTGTGTGCAGTAGCAGAGTGAGACCTACAAGGATAATACTAATGTGTAATCTGGTAACATTCAGGTAGTGCTAACAAACATTGCCCCCACAGGTCTGTCAGATATGAAAACTGTGCCTATAAATAAAAGATTAAAATGCTGGACTGATACTGTTTACTCTGCTATTGTATGGCATTGTTTGTGTTGCAGTTGCTCTGAATAATAAGTTATTACTCATCACTGTCACCCACACTGTGCTACATAATAAAACTTTCTAGGAAATCCTGTATAAGAGTGTTGTAATTACAAGGTCTGATTGTAAAACAACGGGAACCTTATAGACAGAAATCAGGAAGATATATTTAACAATATCTATATAGCACATTCAACTGTGATAGACACTTTTTAATTTTTAGCAGACACAGCCATGGTTCGAACCCTGCTTACATATACATATATATATATATATATATATATATATATATATATATATATATATATATATATATATGTGTGTGTGTGTGTGTGTGTGTGTGTATATATATGTATATATATTTATATATATATATATATATATATATATATATATATATATATATATATATATGTGTGTATATATATTTAACACTAAAGATGATATGTTTCCAGCACAGTATCCTGATTCCTGGTGCTTTTTGCCATCCTTGGTGATTTGGAAACACTGATACATACACTGACCTCTGGATTGCGCAGGGGCACAAATGTTTTGTGCAGCTGAAGCCCACATATATATGGATCCTACCCCACAATATGTGTGGGGGCCACAGCAGCACTGAAATGATTGCAGGAATGGCAGCACGACATAAACACAGGCCACTACATAACAACCCCTTACCGCATGTCATATGGATAAAGCCTGGTATGTAGGTGGAGGACAGAGGCCGGAACAAAGGCCCATATGTGAAATAGTATTGTCATACACTGAGTATGTTGCTGGTGTTACAGGATAATCTGCAACATACCCTAAGTCAGGAATATGAAGTCAGAAACACAAATGGATGTAGCCATGTACTGATAGCACTCAACACACACACACACACACACACACACACACACACACACACACACACACACACACACACACACACACACACACACACTGCCAATGATATAGCTGACACAAGACCTGTGTGGTGGAAAGACAAAACATAATAGGCACACCTCTGGCCATCATGTGGATAGGCCCACAGTTAAGAGCTATGCAGACAGACTGCATTCCATGTTAAACTAGTATGTACACACAAACCCTGTAAGACTGGTGCTATACAATGCATATACCAACACTACTCACACTCTGTCTGTAGATCTAGAGCCTTATACAAATATGTAGTTGGCCTGAGTCTGCAAGTCCTCTTATAATAGGTATTGCTACCTGCTGTCTAAACACTGCTGCTCACACACAGGAAGGATGTCCACCATACAGGAAAGGTAAAGCGACCATGCCCACATGATGTAGAGATTTATAGTAGTGGGTTGCCATGACAGTGGTAATTGGAAGTACTGCACAGCAGGCTGCATGCAGGTACCAAGTGAAGGACACTGATTAGTGCAGAGGCTATCAGCTGATCTTGTGCATCACCTACAAAATCCATGGTGCAATCTATTCAAAGCAGCTCAATCCATTTATTGGAGAAAGACCGAGATAGAGAGAGAGAAAGTGAAATCATAAAAGCCAAAGCCAAAGCAAGAAAAATAAATAAAAAATAATACATCCCACAAACTATTCAGAGCAGCCATCATTCCCATAACAGGTATGTGAGGTATATATGCATGTAACTGAATATATTACTTAGTCCATAATAATGGGATAGATGATGTGGAATTATTTATATGTGCCATAAGGTGTTGCTGTTGTGATAATGCCCGACTGAACAACTGCTGTGGACAATAATATTTGTCCCTGTGGGTAGTGGGCTATACCGGTCAACTGTGCAGATCAGGACCGACTGACAAGATGTAAGCAATCATAGTGTGTGTTGTGCAATGGAAAACATGTATATTCATGTGGGCAATAGCTGATGGTGGAAGTAATGCCATTATGATGGACATGTGGATTCCAGAGCTCACCACTTGCAGGACACCCAAGTTAACATGTAATGCAGCATACAGAAATGCCATAGCAGTGTAATACGCTTACCTGCAATCTATCCCAATA
>NC_056733.1:1645477071-1645482071 GCF_019279795.1 Protopterus annectens
TGCACTGCAGCAGGGATCCAAAGGATGCTATGACTGGCTGTATCTGCACACAGTCAGGGTCAGTAACTGTGGCAGACATAACCCTGACTCCACACCAATAGTGACGGCAGTGTGTGAACTCCAGGGGATGTGCACATGAATTGACCTTGCAATCATACAGAGTTGAGGGACATGTGTAGGGCAGACTGACCATATACTAGCAAATGCAGATTGCCCATGCTAGTATACCCCTGCCAGGAATAGTGATTGCTGTAGTACACATACCAGTAGGTGCAACAAACCATCATGATAAGGGCGTGCACAGATATCTACCCACAAAGTGTATGCATCTTAATCAGCACAACTAACACATTAGTTTGACACTGGATTTGATTGTACAGGACACATGACACATATCAGGCATATATCATGTTAACATATGCAGTAATGTAGTCCCATGGCATATCAAGGATGAGGGCTTCATATCAATAAAGGTGTGTACACTCCCCATAGCCATGGTAAGGTTTGATGGTTGTCTGTGTAATAGTATCATATTGGTCATACATGCACCGCTGATGATAATATCTGTAAATTAGACATCAGACATTCACAAATGACATCTGTCCACATATCATCCCAGGTATGTGTCAGACAAACACATAGGGGTTGTGAGCATTACATCAGACATAACTGACACAGTAACACACATTCAGCAATGGTGTGTACACCTGTGAGGTATGGTGCACAGTACATGGCAGGATGCTGAACAGGTGCACAGCAATACTATGTACATGGGGGCAGTGTTTTCCAGGGGAAGGGGCATTACCTACTAACACAGCCCATGCATCACACACATGTACACTGTTGCTAGCGTGGATTGACTATAGCTGCACTGCATGCTGTTGAGTACCATATGTTATGTATGTTGACAGATGGTAATGGAAGGTCTGTGTGTACTATCTTTGTGAAACCTCACATGTAAGTGTGTGTGGGGGGGTTCGGGGGTTATTATGTCTGTAAGTTCAATCTGGTGGAGTGGAGGGGGATTGATGCATGTAGGCTGTGTGTGTGTATGTGTGTGTGTGTTTGTGTGTGTGTCCACGTATGCACATGTAAGATTGTGGGGTTGTTCATACGTCAGTACTTCCCTTTGGGCTCATGCAGTACATGGACATGGACTGACACATGAGACACCAGGAATACTTGTCTGATATGTAATCTCAGGACAGCTGATAGTATAATAAGATATGTAGCATGGAACATGCACTGGGAGGGAAACTGGACACCATGTATACTGTTAACATTGCAATCAGCGGAAAGGTGAAAGACTATCCACGTATAAAGCACTACAGATGCATTGGGGAATTACAAGACGACACCAGTGACTGTATCCAAATACTACTGTTGTTCACATAATAAATTGATTGAGCAACAGATCTTGCATGTACTGAGCAATAGGTATGTATGACACTCCAGTGCTTGACATCATTGAGTGACCGTAGTAGACCCTAACATATGGGGGCCATGATCACAATGTCTGGACATACCCAGGGTGAACACTGGATGACAGGAGTGAGTCCTTGTAAAACCTACTTCAATCAAGACAAAGAGGTAATGGAGTAACACGTCATGTTTTGTGATCACTTGTCTAGCCAATTAGAAGAATGATACATTAATGATTGGTATTAATGAGTGTACATTTCCAAGTGTGATGCAGGATGGGGAACTTACGTGAATAAACTTGGGACAGTCTGTAAACTCAGGGACAGATAGGTATTATAGTGGAATGTCAGGCTGTGTGTGTGTGTGTGTGTGTGTGTGTGTGTGTGTGTGTGTGTGTGTGTGTGTGTGTGTGTGTCTGTGTGTGGGTGTGTGTGGGTGTGTGTGGGTGTGTGTGTGTGTGTTATATGTATGTGTGTATGTGTGTGTGTGTGTATGTGTGTACTGTTAAGCACTGATGTACAGGTTTTAAGTGCTTTTCTTGTTTTCTCCTCACAGGTGGCGAGGTGGATCAGGGTGCCTCCTGCATGCAATCTGATGTCGGTGTCCATACAGACACTGAAAATGATGATAGGGGTGTTGAGATACAGGCGGGGTTGTCAGAGGCCAAAACTGCGCCATCATTTGACATCCCCTTGTTATCTACTCCATCCCCGCACACAGTCACAGTGCCTATGCAGAGGAAAGTTGGTGGTTGGTGACAGTGCACAGGACAGTGTGGTATCGATGGCTGCTGTGTCAGGACACACCAGACATAGCCGGATGTCTGGCAGGGTACCACATAGGCAGATGTACCAGGGTGCTCATGGGAGGGCCGCTGATCATCGTGCCCCTGGCAGAAGTGTCACATCTGGTACTACCAGACGCATGTTTCAGTCTGTCGTTGAGGCGCAGGCACATATGGAGCAGTACACCAGACAGGGTCTGAAGCTGCAGAGGGCTACTTTTTCATCTGTAAATGACATCTGTGATCTTGCAGGTGCCCACTGTGAATATACAGAAGTCATGGATAGATGGTTGGGTGAGATGATGGGCCTCAACTGTGAATTGTCCGTGCTATAGCATGTGGTGGGCGTGGTGCGACAGCCACATGCACATAGGCCAGCAACACCAAAATCTGGTGGTCGACGTGGACATGCAAGGACACCAAGCCACTCCTGTAGTGGCAGTACCAGCCCCAGTAGTTCGGGGGGGTGCTGTCCACACCACACCACAGCAGGCCACGTGCATGTGGCCCTGGCCAGTCACAGGAGGGACCTGGTTCCAGCTGTCATATGTCATAAGGGGAGAGTAGCATATCGAGGCTTGTACCTGGACATGCCTGTGGAACCATTGGCAGGCACAGTTCTCGTGTCCATGGCTGTAGGTGGTGAACCAGCCCCAGAAGTTTGGGGGGGCGCTGTCCACACCACACCATAGCAGGCCACGTGGTCTGTAGCTGTCCAAGAAACACCTGTATAGGGCAGCCACATGGCAGAACTGTGTGCATGCATACCCACACACAATACAAACACACCTAGGGCAATCCGATACCTACACACACCACATCACCACACCCATATCAGTAATATACACCCCTCACTCACACACATGGTGTCAAATGTATGGCCCACCCTAGGTCTCTGGCAAACCAATAACACACCCTGTGCATATGATGATATCTGTGCCACATCCCTGTCATCCATAACATCAGTTCAGGGACAGGCTTATATGGTACTGATGCACATGGTGACTGTACTACAGTGTGCCAATGTACTGCTGTGTAACATGTTGTCAGCAGTAATGTTTAATGCGTACATGTCAGGTAGTGTAGCTGTCCAGTCACGATGCATTATGGCTGTTAATAACACTGAGTGATTGTGGTTTCCATAATGCTATCCATTTGTGTTGTAGGTGTACATGTGTCAGCATGAGGATGGTCTGCTGCCATTTCACAAGGGATATGGCACTGTGGTGACACCATGGCTGTGCCTTATCCTGGGTACAGTTGAACAACTGTCACAGGTCTGTATAACAGTTCCTGCCTGTGCCACATGGACAGATGACCCCCTGGGACATGTATATTCAGCAACCTGAAGAAGATCCCTCCACATTCACACACACTCTTACCTGGCAACACTGGGACTAGACCCCTACCTAGGTATGTAGTGCTACTGATGTGTATAGCTTTAATTGCACACACCACACAGTGTTTAGGATGAGATGTGTTCCAGGTTACATGTTGCATGCAGAACATCCCCAGGCATGTACAATATGGTAATGGGAGATGTAATGGTTGTATGTGGACAATACATAGTGTGACATACCATCATATACACATTAACAAACACATAACAGTCAGACACACATCTGAGAGACCTGGGTCTATCAGTGTTAACAAACTTGTAAGTGTGTCCAATCTGTTACAGGTACACTGCTACTGCACATGCATAACTTGGCTGGTTAGTCTTATCAGTTACCTGTATGGTTGATGGTGACAGTGGTCATCATACAGTGGTACATGGGACATTTACCAGGGGTACCATGGTGTAATGACAGTATACCCAGCACCCACACCCCACTGTGGATATTGTATGCACTGGAACTCATGATGGCACTCTGACATACCCACCATCACACATTGACCAGGACTGCAATACAACCCCTTGTCCATCCCAGAGTGCTACTCCAGGTAAATGAATCTAATGCACATGCCATAGACATAGTAGGGTGATGCAATGTCATGTCGCTCCTATGGGCAGCAACATCACTATCCCTAATACTGTGTGGCAATGTGCATTGTAATAGGAGTATGTGGCCTAAGAATGCTGTACCCCACATATATACACACATGCACACATACACACACTTGCCAGAACTCAGTGGGTATCCCATGCCTATCAAACCATTTGTACAACAGTGTTGTGCTGGTACTGCAAGGCTCAGGTAGCCCTTAGGGAGAGGAGCGTAACAAGGTACATGTAGTGTCTGGTACAGCAGCAGCCACATCTAACTATGGCAATGGATGTTGCTGTGGGTGTGAAGGACCTCAGGGTATTCCCAACTAAAGGTGTACTAACACACAGACACTGATATCCTCAGTAATGCACACGTACACATTTGTCAGTACTGGGGTGCATCACTGCAGGTGTTCATAGGTGTGTACCTGGCTATTGTCCATGGAGAGATTGGAAGTGTAGGGGATCTGTGTACAGTGGTATCATGCCAACTGCCATGTGCCAGCAGACAATCTATTTACAAACACCCCTGTGGTGACCCTTATGGTGAGAGTGACATGCATCAGCCAATCCTCTGGATGACTCCTGCAAATGGCCGGTGAGGTGCTCCATTTGACATGTATGCAACATGTATTACATAACATGGTTTGTGTCTGTCTTGGAGACCTGTATCAAAGCATGTTCTTTTGACTGTAGAAATGTAGTGGAGGTACCCATGGCATATGGTGCGTACAGGGTATTGTGTCTATTTTGTGCCAGTTATAACACAGCTGGGCAGACATGTCAGTGTCAGTCAAGCATAGG
>NC_056733.1:1645487071-1645582071 GCF_019279795.1 Protopterus annectens
TTCTGTTGTAGAGTTTAAATAACTCAAATATGTATCCAGTTCTCTTTTATCCCCTGCCATACAAGAAAGCAGTCATCTACAAATCTCTTATAAAGAGCGACTTTACTACTGGGGTTATTGATTTTACTAAGAATATATTTCTTCTCCCATTCATATAATACCAGATTTGCATATGTATTTGCCACTGGTGTTCCCATTGCCACTCCAGTTAGTTGCAAATAAGGTACACTATCAAAAATAAATACATTTTGTGTCAACACTATTTGCAGTAATGTGCAGATGTTTTCTATCTCCCTTGCTTGCAACTTTATTTCCATATTAAGAAAAATCCGTATGGCCTTTATCCCATACTCATTTGGTATTACCGTAAAGAGTGAGGTAATATCAAGGGTAACAAATAAAAAATTATTATCTCCTATATATCTTTTATGCCATTCAAATAAATCAACCAAAAAAACATCAGTGTCTTTGATGATACTAGGACATCTGGCTAGATGTTTCGCCAATACTGTTTGCAGATATTTTGAGATTGGTTGTGTAGACCAACCACCCCCCGAGACTATATGCCTCAAGGGTGGATTATCAACAGCCTTATGAATTTTAGGGATCCCATATATCTGAGGGATCCTAGGACATGAAAGAGTAAAATAATTGAATAGCTCTAAGGTTATATCATTTGTTAATTGTAAATCATAGATGGCCATATTTATGTTTGATATATGTTTCTTCACATCACCAAAAGAAATTTGTTTAAACGTACTTTCTTCACTTAGCATCAGTTTAAAAGACTCAAAATATTTTTCACGATCAATTATAACAGTTGCTCCCCCCTTATCAGCTTGTTTTATAACAATTCTATCATCTCTTTCTAGCAATTACAATGCTTTATACTCATCAAACGTCATATTATATTTCCTATTTCTTTCTGCCTTAGAAAAATACGTTCTCAACTCATTCTCAGTTACATTCATAAAGGCTGTCAGTACAGGACATACTTCTGGCAAAAAAGTGCTCAATTTTTTACAAGCAGGAGTTTCTACATTCATATCTTTAAAAATTAGTTTAAGACTTATAGTTCGAATAAATAATTTTAAGTCAGTTATTGCCTGTACGATGTTATCTCCTGCTATAGGAATACATTTTTGCATTACAGTTAATGTTATTGAGGAGAGATTAACAGTACCTTTTCCTGTTTGTATCATCATCGTACTAGTTTGTTGAAGTATGCTGGGCTGTTGCTTTTCCTTTTCACACCACCCACTGCCTGTTGCTCTTCCCTTTGCATCGAGCAGCCTCTCCGTTGATCTACCTGCTGCATAGGTACCTTTTCAGGAAGCTTTAGTTGAAAAGGAGAAAAAGGAGTTATGGTTAAATTCGATATACCTCCATTATTTACTGGAGTTTTCTGGTTCAGCTGTTGCTCCTTTGGTACTTTTAGATGTACTGAGCTGTTTCTGTTGACTCTCTATTTCCTGAATTCAACGCAGTCTCTGTTGTTACATCATCCGAATATTTTGGTGCTTGTTGATTGGAAAGTGCTGATGAATGAATCTCTACAGCCACTTCTCGATTGGATGATTGCTGTTCTAATATTAAATGAGCAGCATCAGAACTTGTTTGTTTTTTTTTATTTTTTTCTTTAACAAGTTTATTATTTTTATTTATATTGTTACTTCTTACTTCATTTCTTGGCCATGAGAAGATATGGCCATTTTTAAAATCAGCAACATCACGTTGTATTTTGTGTTTCTTTTTTTATTCTAGTTTTACATCTAGTAGATGCAAATGGTGAAGCATATTCTGATATAAATTTAATGCTGCAGAATGAGAAGCCATAGTTAAAAGTTCACTTTCCAATCTTACTATTTCCTCTTCCAATTGATTCTCAATAGGTTTAAAAAAAATGATTCATTAGTTGCATGTAATCTGCACTCAGTTTTAAATTTAATTGCTGCCATTGTCCAAGCAAATCTGGATGTGTATTAGCATATGAAGGCATTTTTTGTATCCTAAGTCCCCATGGCACTATTCCCAGCTCTAAATAAGCCTGGAAGCTTAGACGCTGCCATTGAAATTGCTTGTATGTTTGTACCTTCTTTTCTAGGACTTCCAATGTCTTCTCATACTCCTCCATATCTTGGCCCACATTTGTTAACATTGTAGATGAGTTAGATACCATTTGCAGTAATGGCTTTGTTCCTTTATATAAAAGTCTCTTTATCGAACCATTTTCTTCTTTTGAGTTAGAACTGAGATCAATATTTCCATTCATTCAGCTGGCTGGCTGGATAACCAACCTCCTTAAACTGACGCTCACAATTTTGTTCAGCACCAGTTTTCAATGATCACAAACACAGAACAGCACTATATATGATCCACAAAACTCACACAAAAATATAACGCCAATAAATTTAATACGATAAAGCTTTCGAGCTAACCACCCTTCATCAGTACAATTAGAATAAGACTTTCCATCTTTTTAAATAGGAGATAATTAACATCACATGATCCAGCCAGCCTATCCAGAAAAAAAAATTCCTACAAAAGTTTTTAAAAGAACTCTTAAAATTTTAAAATCATATACTAAATACATTGTGCAAAATGTAAAATATAATACCAATATAATAAACAACCAGCAATAGGTGTGTTGAAATTTATAAGGACAGAGTAGAAATTTTCTTATATTATTCAGTTACACATTTTCTCTCTGTTTTTTTTTACCAGTATTGGCTTCAAGCTCACTGCATTACTTAGACATGGATTATTGTTGGCTTGTAATCTAATAATCCATTCATATTCTTTTTTTTTTTGCAGATAACCCTAAGGGTGGGTGTTTCCTCAAACACATAATACTGTCATGACAGGTATTAAATCATTTAGACCAGCCATATCCGCACAAACCCTGTTAAACCAACATTACTCCAGAGGCAGAAGAGCAACATTTACATTCTGTAGTCATGTCTGGAACATCCCCCTCCTGTTTGTTGGCCTGTCTCCACAGTGCATGTTGTTAGAGGTATATCCCACTACCATCTGTGATGCTGTTTGCCAAACACCGACACAATGTCCTGCTCACAGTGAATGAAAAGGGCCAATACCCACATGATGTTCCTAGTTATAGGAGTGTGTTTCCATGCAATTGGCTGTAGGAATGTTACCACAGCTCTCCCACACACAATCAGCTAGTGGGGGACTGCAATTAGTGCAGAGGCCATCAGCTGATCATGAGCATCCCTTACAAAACACAAGCTGCTACCTAAGCAAAGCAGGTGTACTTCTCCACATCCACCAGAAAGGGAGTGAGAGAGACAGACAGAGACAAACTAAAACAGGGAGGGAGTGGGAGAGTCAAACCTCAGCATGTTTGCATCACACACTTGCTAGTATGGGATTTCAAATCCCTGACTGACTATATATTGCTATCACATGTCTATGCAGTTATTGCATGTGCCACAGAGCTTATATGTCGGGGAGTTGTCCAAAGGTATATTCGATGGTGAGTGACATCCGGAACAGTGATAAAGGAGGGATAAGGTAGGCGTAGTACACGTGCCTGTCCACATGAACAGGTGTCAAAGTCGACACAGCCACACTCTCTCAGGGACTCACACACATTATTACAGCTGGCAGGGTCAGGCTTAGACTTCCTAACTAGCTAGTTTGCCACAATACAGTAAAAAGCAGCTATCACATACACCACAAGGGGTTATCAGGATGATATATGGGCAAAGGGTATTCCAGGGTGTCTGACATCAGAAGGCATGCTTCAGTAGGCCAACGGGAGGTGTAGTGAGTGTGAATAGTGTCCAAATCATTAGTCTCCACACACACACAGACATAAGTTGGCAGTACAGACATGCATGGGTGCATTGCTTCACAGGTGTGTAATGGTTGATTGTGCCAGAAGGTTGTACAAGGCTAGGTAAATGGTATACTTTGGCATCAGGCCACATGACAATGGTCTGCTGTGTGGCTCAGGGGTGTAGTGTCTGGATTGGCCCACACATGTGGGTATTGTATTCACCATCCAGTCATCTGGGTTACTATTGTGGGTGACCAGTGCTGTGCAATGCTTGCCATGTATATGTTCTATAGTCCATGACATGGATGGTGTCTGGGATGTGCACATATATCACATGCATGTTCTGTGACATGTGGAAGTGTACCTGCAGTATCTGGGGCATGTTGTGTACACAGATTGTTATCATCAGATGTGCCATTCATGGCCTCATGTGGTGGGAACTGGCAATTGACACCAGGTTGACCCTGCACCTACATTGACAGCATGATACAGGTATTCCCTGGTGTCAGTGGCATCTGTCCATACAGGGCATGTGCATAAGGCGTGGTATGTCCTTTTTGGGTTACATTTGCTGGCTCTACAGTTGTTGCAGGCGTCCAGTGGGGGACATAGTGAAGGAGCACTGTATGCAATTATGTGCCTATTTTAGGGATGGGACAGGGTGCCGTGTCCTCTGTAGTCTGTAGTCCACTGCAATCACACCATGGTTATTATCTGTGGGCAATATGCAGAGAACTACAAACATAGTGGTTGTTGCCTAGCCGAGTGTGTTTGTGTATGAGACATGGGTTGAGAGTGCTCTCTGGGTAATACAAGGGTTGCCTATATTGTTCACCAGGCATTGATATCACATGTAGTGGTATGGATTGTCTACCCCAGCCTCTCTGCTGTTTGACATCTGTTATCCTTGTAAGGTGGACATTGTGAAATATAATAGGCCCACCATATAAGAAATTTGCAAAACCCACACCACAATGAGTCCAGTTGTTACACACTCACAGCCACCTCCACACAGGATACGAATGACAAACACACACACACCCAGTCTCACAGTTGCCATGTCTGGGATTAGAACTCCTACCACATTAGTACATCACACTACAGCATTAAGCAGTTATAGCACGTGCCACAGCGATTACAGGGTTATTCCTTCCACAAAGGTATATTTGAAAGTGAATGGCATCAGCAGGCTTGCCAAAGAAGGGTAATGAAGGCTGTAGTGACTGTGAATGGCCTCAGAAGTATTGCTCCCTGTAAAGACAAACATACACACAAACTTCTGCACTTGCTATGTCTGGGAAAAGAACTCCTACCTAACTAGTTTATCACACTACAGCATTACACAGTTATAGGATGCGCCATGGATATTACTGGGCTAATGTTTCCCCAAAGGTGTATTTCAAAGTGAATAACATCAGCAGGCTTGGCAAAGTAGGGCAATGGAGGTTGTAGTTACTGTGAATGGCCTCAAAAGCATTGATCCCTACACAGACAAACAAACACACGCACATCTATACTTGCCGTGTCTGGGAATAGAACTCCTACCTAAGTAATATATCACACTACAGCATTACGCAGTTATAGGACGTGCCCCAGAGATTACTGGGCTACTCTTTCCCCAAAGGTGTATTATAAAGTGAATGACATCAGCAAGCTTGCCAAAGTAGGGCAATGGAGGTTGTAGTGATGCTGAATGGCCTCAAAAGCATTGCTCCCTACACAGACAAACAAACATACAAGCATCTACACTTGCCATGTCTGGGAAAAGTACTCTTACCTAATTAGTATATCACACTACAGCATTACACAGTTATAGGATGCGCCCCAGAGATTACTGGGCTACTCTTTCCCCAAAGGTGTATTATAAAGTTAATGACATCAGCAGTCTTGCCAAAGTAGGGCAATGGAGGTTGTAGTGATGCTGAATGGTCTCAAATGCATTGCTCCCTACACAGATAAACAAACATACAAACATCTACTCTTGCCATGTCTGGGAATAGTACTCTTACCTAATTAGTATATCACACTACAGTATTACGCAGTTATAGGATGCGCCATGGAGATCACTGGGCTACTCCTTTCACAAAGATGTATTTCAAAGTGAATGACATCAGCAACTTTGCCAAGGATGGGCAATGGAAAGTGTAGTTCATAGGATCATAGGTTCATACGTCGATACTAGGCTATAGACCATAGGGCCTATACATGCCTAGACATGACAATTCCCTGGCTATGACTTCCCACAATATTTATGTCCCTGCACCCCTGTCTAGCAGGGCAGCTGACATGATCCCAGGGTCAGTTCTCTATCTCCCATCCAGTCACCCAGGTTCTTTTTGAATAGGGCCACAGAGACACTTTGCTTGACATGTATAGGCAGTCTATTCCAGAGTCTGGGAGTCTCTGGGTCAGAAACACATCCCTCCAGCATGTATTGTTCATTGTGATGACAAGATTTGGATCCCTGGCAAATGTGGCTGTGAGGGTTTGGAATTCTTTAAGTGTAGCATGTCCAACAGCTGTGGGTTTGACATGGCATGGTATGTTTAGCAGAGATCACCTCTGAGAATACAATATGTGACAGAGAATAGCTGGATGATTTTCAGATGGTCAGCATAGGGCATCTGGTTTAGGCCTGTGGTTCATTTTGTGAGATGTGTCTGCAGCCTCTCTAGTTGTTGCAGATGTCTTGTGAGGTACATACATAACCGGTCATCGTAGTCTGTACTGGGTCTACTGAGAGATAACTACAGTGGGACAATGGCCTCCTTCTGCTGGATGTAAAGCCGTAAGAGGGAGGTGTGCCACATAGGTGGGTTTCCTGACTGTTGTGGTGATGTGGTTATCAAAGGTGAGACCACTGTCCACCTGTGTCCCTAAGTCTGTTATCACAATTTAGGTGTTTAGTGTACCGACACCTATGTGGTACTTCACAGGTAGATGTCCCTTCCCAATGGGGATAACTATATATTTCTTGGCATTGATCTTGAGGCCATTGTTCAGGCACAAAACATGTCCTTCTATAAGGCCCTTCTATAGAATATCTACATCATGTGGGGATTCAATATTGGCTCCCAGTGTGCAGTCATCTGCGACCTTTGTTTGCCAGTGTCCCTTACTGTTGGACTGTACTTCAGAGCAGTAGATACCAAACAAAGATGGTGCCAGGACTGAACCCTAAGGTACTCCAGCTGTCACTTGTCTGGGGCTGGAGTTGGTGTCACCTACATTTACAGTGTGGGTTCTGTCAGTACAGCAGTTGGCAGCCCATTGGGTGACATAGGGATTAATGGCCAGGTTGATACATTTATCTATGATTCCAGACTGGGGAATGGTGTCATAGGCCTTGGCGAGGTCCGGATAGGCTGTATGAACCACCTTACCCTCACCCACAGCTCTGGAGATGGATTCACAGTTGTCATTCAGGTTGAAGTGACATGATTGGCCTTTCCCAAACCCAACCTGGTTAGGGTCCAATGTTAGCAGGTTGCCAGTGTCTTTGTTTTAATTTTCATGATAATACAATCCATGGCCTTGCAGATGAGGCACATCATTCTGCTGGGGCTGTAGTTCCCAGGATCCAAGGTGGATACACCTTTGTGGACTGGGATAACTGTAGCTGTGCACCACACAGTGGGCACAAAGCCTGAGGTGTGGCTATGATTAGACATGGCACATAGGTGAGGTGCCATTTCAGTTTGTAGCTCATGTAGTACACAGCCTGAGATGTTGACTTGTCCCATGACTGCTGTTGTCATAGCTCTGAAGAGTGTGGTATTTACCTATGTGGCCATTATTACCAGAATATGGCAATCTTTCTGTGTTGAGATGGGCCCTTTGGAGGTTGGGAGGGGGGTGCAGCTGGCAGTGAATTGATCTGCCAGGATATTTGCAATATCCCTAGGAGCAGTATATTTAATACCATCCTGTTGTAGCTCACAGCATTTCTGAGCATTGCCATTTAGATTCCTTACATAGCTATGGAACGGCTTGTAGTTGTCTTTGACATCTTTTGCTATATTATGTTCATAACTAGCTTTGGTAGATGTTTTGAGAGATCTCTGCCTCTTACTGTAGCTGGTAAAGGAGTATTTTGCATCCTGGAAATTCCCCTGTTTCCGCAACAGTTTCCTCCTTTTGTTGTACAGTATGTTTCTGGCAGGAGGCCACCACATTGGCTTCCTTTTCTTGGTGGGGAATGTCTTGGTTCTGTATTGGATGGCACGATTCATGCACGAGTGGATGTGCTTGTACAGTGCCTTCATGTATGATTCAGCAGTCATCCTTTCAGTTCCCATCTGCATGTGTGTCATGAAGTTAGTCACGTCTGACATGATAGCATGACATTGACTTTGGAGATGTGTGTTATGGAGGTTTCCTTACTGGGGTGTGGGGGAGGGATGTTGATGTTAAGGGTGATTAGCTCATGGGCAGACCTGACCACCGAAGGGGTAATCATAGGTGTGGAGCATTGATTTCCCATGTTGATAATGAGCTGGTCTAGGATATTTGTGCCCCTGGTGAGACTATGGGTTACTTGATCCAGGGCATTGGGAATTATGGCTTCCAAGAACCATTGGGTACATGTGTTGGTACACAAGTAGTTTTCCCAGTTAATGGCAGGGTAGTGTAGGCCACCCAGTATTAGGGTGTTTGCTTGTATCATAATATTTCACAGTATGTTTCAAAAGGTGTAGTGGGTGTCATGGGGCATGGTGGGGGTTCTGTAGCAAGCTATACAATTTAGAATGCAGTCAAAGCTACTGTTAGTTGCACCGGGGGTATTTCAGACACATTCTGTTGAGTAAATAGCCTGGTGGTGTGAATATCCTTGGTGGATATGGACACTCCTCCACCTTTATTGTTTTGGTCCTAGTTTGGTGGTCAACATGTGTGGTGACAGCTGTACCTGGTATTGCAGGGGTGCTCTCTGGTGCCTTGGATCAGGTCTCTGTTACTGTACAGTTACTGATGTTCTCCATTTTTAGGTGTGCATTGTAACTGTGAATGGCCAATAAAACATTGATCCCTACACACACACACATAGTTTCACAGTTGCCATGTCTGGGAATAAAACTCATATCTAACTAGGATACCACACTGCAGCATTACGCAATTATAGGTCGCGCCACAGAGATTACTGGACTAACACTTCCCCAAAGGTGTATTTCAAAGTGAATGACATCAGCAGCCCTGCCAAATTAGGGCATTTGAAACTGTAGTGAGTGTGACTGGCCTAAAAAGCATTGATCCCTACATAGGCAAACAAACACACACACAGAGTTTCACAGTTGCCTTGCCTGGGAATAAAATTCCTAGTTAACAAGTATATCACACTACAGCACTACCCAGTTATAGGACACACCATGGCAATTACTGGGCTACTTCTTCCCCAAAGGTGTATTTCAAGGTGAAGACATCAGCAGGCTTGCCATAATAGGGCAATGGGGAGTGCAGTGTGCATGCATGGGCCATAACCCATTCATCTAGAGGCAGACACACAACACTCAGGCACACACAGGTTTGTATTCCACAGGTATGTGTATACAGCTGCTAGATGACTACTGACTTGTACAGTCATGTTACACAGTTAGGGCAAGCACCACAGACACTATAATGCTGAGGGATACCAGAGGCAAATGTCTACTGTGATTGGCATTTGCACATCAAGTGGTTTTAGCTAATTAGATGTGTGCTGGGTGGGACAGGCTCATGATTGGAGGCTCTTTGTCACTGTCACTCTCTTCCACACATCTATGTATTTGTATTTTTGGCCGATTATAGTGTTTTGTCCTTGGATTTATGTATGTATTCCTATCCAATGTGTGTGCAAAGCATGACTGGTGTGTACTGAGGAGTGTACGCACTAACATCTACAACTGTCAGATATGTATGGTCCACTGTTGTTGCCAGACATGGGCTTAATTTCTTTAAGTGTGTGAGCATGCCCAGTATGACCTTTCAGTATTTTGTTGTCTGACATGGCCTTCATTTCTCTGTGTGGGAGCATGCCCAGTATGACCTTCTGTATTGAATGTGTAAATCCATTCCTTGTAGATTGTACTCCAGTACAGACTTTTGTGTTCTACACCTACAGATAGGAAACTGTTTTTGTGGGATATCTGTAGATCGGTTGACAATATTGGGTCAAAACAGGCAAAGGATAGTGGGTTACTGTAGGTAATAGTGTCTGTGCTGCTTCTGCTACATGGTCCTTGTGTTAGCAGAGATATTCAGACATATGTACTGTTTTACACTGTGATGTTTCATGTCATCAAGTACTGTCAGGTATATATATTTGCTTGTAGTGATGTCCTGGGGAACACAGGGTGAGTGCAGCTGTGTCCAGTATTGTGGTTTGCAGCCTACATATTCTTGTACAATCATGCCATTCTGGAGGGGAAGCTGCAGACACTTGCTGCTGGGTCTGTGTAAATGGTTCAGCACCTTGGTACAGTGGTGGCAGAGGATCCCATGCTTGTACATCCATCGACGTGACAGTATGGCCATATCCTGCTCTGGCCATACCTCACTGCTGTACAGATTCACACAGGTTACCCAGAGGCAGGGGTCATAATTCTGGACATTACCCCTTCACATTGTGGTTTACATGCAGGTTTGTAGCCACACATTCCTGTGTTTGCAGGCAGGGATAGTATGTGCACATGGCTGAGTTTTGGACTTCACACACTCCATGCTGCTCGTGCTCCTACCCCCCCTCTATTATTCTATCTTCTTCCAAACATTATGCAAACATTATCTAATAAGTTCCCTATAGTTATTACCTCATCCCAGCAGTAATTCGGTGTTGGTCCACAGTTCATGCAGTAGGACATGGTGGACATGTTACTGGGATTTGTCCACATGGCCTTGCATTTGGGTTCTGTGGACTGTGTTATGTTGTTATTTGGGAGTCCATGACATAACATACATTGGCAGTATGGGTGAGACACATGTCTTTGGCAGAGGACTGTAGGCCATTTGTTGTGATGCAGGCCAGCTCTAGCAGGCCATTTCATTCTGTTACTCCTACAGTCCCAGAATGCAATACACTATATTCCTCTGGGGTGACAAGGTAGGTGTGCAAGGTGTTCATGCTGATACTTTCTGTCATTATTGACCCAGTGGTGTGGATGCTGGCAGAGTGCTGCTTATAGCTAGGGACACACCTGCATGGGACACCTGTTCTGCATGCTGCATTCTTTGGCTATTGCCATACAGAGGTGGGGGTCATATTGTATTCATTCCCAACAGCAGGGATAATACCGGAGAGGTACCTGTGGGTGGTGGTGGGGCGAGCTGGGTGCATGTGTGCTATGGACACTACTTGCATCTGACTCACAGATATGCATGGGGCATTTCACTTATGCTGGCTTTTGCAGGGACATCTGCTGTTTCTCAATACTTCATTCCTATGACCTTTGTGGTCTGCTAGTGTTTGGCCAGATGACATCGGTATTCCCTACTGCAAGACCAAATAATGTGCTGCTAACCTGTATTTACAACTCCAAGGATGTGTCCATTTGACAGTTACATATTATACACTGTCTGTCTGGGGTACTTCCCCTTGTGTACTGCTTGTATGTCTGGGCCCACATTCATGCCATGTCCATCTTTCAGATGGTGACACATATTACTTCCAAACATTTACTATGGCTTACTGCTGAAATGTGTTTTGTTGGGAAGCATTGTGTTTGGTACTGCAGTTATGAGAACTTGGCCCTGTAATTGGCAGTACTGGGCAATGGCCACCAGGACAAACCTCACCTTGCATACATACTGACCACTCTCACACAAAATATGGCACAGACCAACCTAACACACACAGCCCTGCATATTGTACACATGCCACAATCTATCCTGCTACATTGGCCAGCTCAGGTAATCTGTGCTCCACTGTTATTATACCTACGCATACATGTTACTGCATTTCTACATAGGATGGGGGGCACACCTGACTGTTACTACATTTCTACATAGGATTGGAGGGGCACACCTGACTGTTACTACATTTTTACATAGGAGTGGAGGGGCACACCTGACTGTTACTACATTTCTACATAGGATTGGGTGGAGCACACCTGACTGTTACTACATTTCTACATAGGATTGGGGAGACACACCTGACTTTTACTACATTTCTACATAGGATTTGGGGACACACCTTACTGTTACTAAATTTCTACATAGGATTGGGGGGGGGGGCACACCTGACACTTGTACACATTTGCTATGACTGTATTGATATTTCAGGTACTCCATTTCATTCTATATTTTAACCTATCATGCTGACTAGAGCCATATCAGTGTACTACAGGTCTTAGGTTTGCTTGACCTACATTTCATTTCTGACTTCTGACCCTTCAGAACAAACATCTCACTGCCTGACCTGTTGTAGTCTGTCTGTGTAGGTCTGGGGTGGGGGGGGGGTGTTCACCATAGCCATCAATAAGAGGCCTTAGCACAGCCTTTGTTTGTGTTTGTCTACAAATGTCCTGCTGGCTGAGACTGTTGTTGGGTATGTGAGCCTCCCTGACTGGTTTTTGTATATTCTATGGACACACATGTGATCCAGCACATTTCCTGCAGTGTGTTTTGTCACCTTGTCTAGTACTGGGTACTATGGTGACACCAGTATTTGTTACAGATCTCATGCTGCCACTACAGGTGTCTACTATCTGCTGGCATCCCATTCAGCCACATGATTCCCTTGCATGCTCACATCCATACCATAGATACAAGTAACAACATATACTATTCCATTTGGCAATTGGTGGGAAGAGTGACTTACCTTGTGGCTGTGCCAGTATTGAGGATGGTGCTGGAGGGCTGACTATGTCAGAAGAACATAATACACTCCGTATACATGATTAAGTACAGGTAGTTTCATGTTTGGCATCCTTTTTACTGTATGTGTGATTCTGAGAGAAGTGTCATTCCCTGGGTCCCTACTATGTCAGTGTATGTGCTATGCATTGCTTCTTTGCCAAGGCCTGCCTCCTTTTGCCTACTGGGGCAGGCTCAGGTTGTTCTTCCTCTGAGTGATTCTGTGCATGTGCAGGCCTTGGTAATTGGGGGGGCTATGTGGCCCTGCCCCGTGCTGTACCTGCTGCAGCTGTCTCCACAGGATCATATTGTGTAGCATGGCACATACGATGACAATTTGGGTACATGTAGCTGGTGAGTACTGCAAGACTCCACTGGATGTGTCCAGGTACTGGAACTGTGACTTGAGCATCCAAATCACACACTCTATTATGATTCTGGTCTGTGGTGTGCCTCATTATGGAGTTATTGTTCGGGTGTGTGTGCATTTCTAATGGGTGTCATCAGCCACGGCTCGAGTGCGTAACCAGCATCCCCCACTAGGTGACCGTAAGGGATGTCCCCATTGGCAAATCTCTGGTAAAGCTGCATCAGATGCCAGATGTGAGAGTCATGACAGCTTCCTGGGCAGCCAGTACACACATTCATTATAATGCGCTGGGCATCACACATGACCTGGCAGTTGATGGAGGGGAAGCCTTGCGGTTGATGTAGACCCTACCCCACTCACTGGGTGGTGCTTTGATCCATATGTGCATGCAGTCTGTAGCACCCACTACCTCAGGGTATTCTGCTATTTGGTGGAAGAGATGCATATTGCTGGCCAATGCCTCACTGGTGTTGTGGAAATATACATGCTCACCGGCATATGCTGACATGGCATCCAGGAACTGGTGGAGTACCCTGGATGCTGATGCCTGTGAGATCCCCATGATATCCCCAGTTGGCCTTTAGAAGGTACCTGTGCCTAGTATTCTTAGGCCTACACATACCTTGGTATCCACTGGTATGGGTTCCCCTCTATTGGTTTTGTGTGTGAGGTGTGGCTGGCACAGCTCAACAATTTGCTGTAGGAGGTCCCTGTCCACCATATAGTGCTCCACTATCTCCAGCTCATGTATCCACTGGTAGGTTACCCTGGGTCTGTACACTCTTCTCTTTCTCCTCACTGTGGGTTGGTTGAAAGCATTCTCATCCTCACCACCCTCAGCCTCTTCCACATGTTGATTTATGATAGCTGCTGCAGCCCCTATCATTTTGTTGCTTTTATTTGGTAAAATGTCCTACCTTGTGTACACTGGTAGTATAGAGTATGTGGGAAGAAACAGAGAGAAGGTGTTTGCATAGTTTATAGTGGTGTGCTGGACTGGGCTGGTCTGCTGCCTGTGTAATTAGCTGATTCTGATACATTTCACCTGCCAGCTATGCTAGTTTTCCTTGATTACCTTCCTACTGCTGTTTTCTCTTCCCATTGCTTTCCTGTTTCAGCCCAGGGGCATGCCATGCAAACACAGGGCTCAGATGTGCACACAGCTGCTATTTCCTGGTTTACTTTTTTTTTTTCCTTCAAAACCCAGTGAGCGGCGTGCACACCCACTTAGACAATGTAAAGAGTGCTAGGAGCCACTGACACACCCCCTTGCTTAGCTCTGCTAAGCTCAGGGCAAACCCAAGCCACAGGGCTCCAGTAAGCTTATAGTATGCCTGATACATCCCTCTATGCATAATTCTCAAGTGTGCTTCATTACAAGGAATCTAGCTCATTTGGGGTCTTAAAAACTTCATGTTCCTCGAAGTTCTTCAAAGTTCCACATTGAAAAAGTCTGTCACACATTCAGTATTAGGAATTTTTTTAAGTGAAATCCATAGTAAATTGAAATTAATCATATTAATTCATTAAAGGATCTTCGTTATAAGTAAAACCAGCATATTTTAACCATCCTATGACCTTCCTATTTGAAGTTGTTAGTAAGCCATTAGTATGTGTTCCACATTTTGCCCATTTGTTCCACATTATGAAGGTGAGTGTTCTTCATTTTGCAGATGGTAGGTTGAGAGCTATCCCTCTATGATGTCAGCTAGCTCTTAGGCTTGCACCATGGTCTTCCTGCACGGACACGGTTGGGTGCAGGCTAGCCATGAGGTAGAATCTGGGATTCAGTATCATTCCCCTCATTTGCATAGGATTGCCTGCTAATGCCTAGTTACAAGTCCCACACTGAGCCTTCCACCTTAGCAATCCTTATTCACTGGCCATGTTGTCTTCTGCCTGCCATTGAGTATAATGGCAAAATAGTGATTTTGGATACAATGCTTATTTCACTTTTTCGTTTTTATTTTTGGCCCGATCCCATTTGGGCACTACTGCCCTACGCTTAAACAGCCGAAATCGGCTAAAAATATAAACATTTTTTTTTAAATTTTACAACTGTTTTCCATGCCAGTGGCCATATATTTGGCCATTGGCATGCTTTCAACATAATATACACCTTTTATCTGGAGCTGTCATGGCTCAGTTTTGTAGTTTGCAGAAAAGTACTTGGTTACTAACCGAGTACATTTCTGCAAACTTCACTAGCCCTGCACGGCCGGCTGCCAGCTTCCTGGATCACAAATTTACCTCATTTGCATGGTTTTCACCTGCAAATGGGGTCATTTGCATACAGGAGCTGTATCCATGCAGGAATAGTGCAGGAGCGCCCGTGCATGTTCCGGGAGCTTATTCCTGGATCACACGGAGGCCATATTGCCTACAGCAGCTCCTGCACTATTTCTGCACACCATGCAGAGCTTGCTAATTCCAGGGGTAGGTCCTTTCTATGACATCATTCCTGCATAATGTTAAATAATGTTTGAAAGGAGATTGTTTCAGAATGATTAAGGAGAATGTTATCAAAGTTGCAATCATGTTCATTGTGGTGAACTCTGGAGTCAGTTTTGACATCTGAAAAGGAAAAATGCTAAAAAGGAGTGATGCCAGGACAGATCTTTAAAGGATTTCACTGTTGACAGGAGGTGATGAGAATAGGAGCCTTCTTGTTCTTACCTGTTGTGTATGATCATTTAACATATTGTGGACCCAAGTTAGTATGTTTTCATTTGCTATCAACTTCCAGAGTTTATGTGTGATGTCATTATGGGGTATAGTGTTGAATAATTTACCAAGATCAAGTTAAAATTTATAAACAGATAAAAATCCCATCAATTGTATTGGTCTTACTCCTCAAAAAAGTAAATAAGTAAAAATGTGCAATAAAACAAATTGTCTATATTAAGCATAATCGGACGGGGTAAGTTATGGAGAAAGTGGTCCCATCTCTGTCTGAATAAGTTCCACAATGATTCTGTCCATTACCATGTATGATAAGTTTATGAGGATAATTGGTCTGTAATTAGTGGGGTCAGTAACGGTGCTGCTATTGTGGACTAAGACCACTATAGTGTGGTTCGAGATATCAAGAAAATATCTGTATAGTGCTATATTAAGAACATATTTAAAAAGGTCTATATTATATTCTCAAAAGCCAACAATGTTGAATCGGACATTGTCGACACGAGAATATCGAATGCTCAGAATCTCAAGCATGTAAATGGAAATCTCCATAAGGAGAAACCTGTTAGGGTATTTTTTTTTTTTTTTGGTCTTTTTATAAGGTCGACGTTTGAAGACATCGACTATATGGTGTCGACCATATGTTGTTCAATGTTTTCAACTGTTGATCTTATAATATAGACCCATTTAAAAGGTATATAATATATTATTTTGACTGCATATAATATGGTTCCTGGAATCCCATCTTTTGCCATGCAACTACTGTTTCTGTATTTTATTTTATTAAAATAGCTCTGACATTTTGGTTTTGAATAATTTCCACTGAGTGCATGTCAACAAGTCATAATGCAGCAATAATAAATACAAGATTATACATGAGCACATTCTTGTCTATGTCTGCTAGCAGTTAGTACAGAGGGATAAGGACATGTGATCTTAATGAACCACTTCCTGTAATACAAGGTTTGTATATTTCAGGTTTCATTTGTCTACTGTGTGATCATGAGCAAACCATTTAACTAGACCTTGTTTAGGGAAATTGGGAATTTGGGATAACCTTCTTAATGGTCTCCTAGATTGCATGCCTAGTAACTACCTATGAAGCTCAGTAACCTACATGGACTAGAAGCAGTCGACATTAAAGCAGCATAATGAAAATTTATACAAATAATGGAAAAGATAAGACAAATATTGTACATCAAACTGGACATGCTAATTACTGTAGTACAGGGTTTGATTCCATCAGTCTTCATGTGCATACTGTGTGATCTTGAGCAAATCAATCACAAACTATTTTGGTGGACTTTAGAAACTGTGATAGTTTCCTTAATGATGCCCTAAACTGCATGCCTAGTAACTATCTATGCACCGTAATAAATTATGTCACACTGACCAACATTCGCTGAGGCAGCCCAAATTAAAGTTGCATAGTGAAAATATATACAAATAATGTAGTATATATGGTAAAAATCAGACAGCAACATGGATCAGCTTTTAGGCATTTCTTTTTCTTAGCTTTAGACCCCAAGGATAAATCCTAACCTTTGGTCATATCTTTGTGTAGTATGTTATTCTTATATCTGTACAGCTACTTTTAGGCACTGTAGTTTCTCCCAACCAGCTGAACACCTTCTTTCTGAAACACTTCAATGAAAATTTGTCTGCCTGTATGGTATCTGAAATCTCACATCACTTTCTTTTCATGACTATTCAGAGTGGCTTTGCTGCATCCAAAGTATTACATATGTGGAGATGAGAAGTGATGTGGAAATATGAATGTTTCTTTGTTTATAAGGATCCATGCATGTTATTTTATAAATGTAAAGTGTCACTGATTTCTTATTTTAAGCTGTTATAGAATGCAACATTTAGATATGTGGTAGATGTAAGCTCTATAAATGCATGTGAAATCCAAGTACAGCATATTTTGGAAATATTAATGATATACCCTAACACTGTCAGCTCATAGTGAGCAATAACATTTTTTTTTTTTATTTAATTAACATTTGTTGACCGGGAATGTTAATGGTACACTATCAGGGTCTACTTCATATGACTTAAATTTCATTTGACTGAAATTCATTTGACTGAGACCAAAACACTGAAAGTTCAAAAGACTTAAAACTCATTTGACTAAAACTCGTAACACTGACACATTAAAGTAAAATGTATATGCTCTTTTCCTCACTGTAGTGCGATCCCGGAGTTAGTATATATAGTTAGGAGGGTGTAGGGGGCACAGCCCACACACATACTTTATACATTTTAAACCATACACATGGATATTTATAACTGCAATGAATAACTCTTTGCAGTAAACAATATTTACCTAAACTATGTGAGGGGCTGTGCATCCCACACCCCTCTAACTATATATACTAACTCCAGGATCGCACTACAGTGGGGAAAAGGGCATATACCTTTTACTTTAATGTGTCAGTGTTATGAGTGCCAGTCAAATGAGTTTTCAGTCTTTTGAACTTTCAGTGTTTTGGTCTCAGTCAAATGAAATTTAGATCATATGAAGTAGACCCATATGGATATATATATATATATATATATATATATATATATATATATATATATATATATATATATATATAAACTCAAATATATACATATACACAGCTATATATGTCTACACATATACAGATATATAGATATATATGCACATATAGTTATGAATATCTACATATATATTGACATAAATAGGTATACCTGTACACATAGGGTGTGCATATATATATATATATATATATATATATATATATATATATATATACATACATATACAGACAGATCTAAAAATGGCCATATATATGATGCACTATACAGATGTGTAGAAATATGTATGAATATATATGTGTATGTACGTGTAGACATATATCTACATATGTATATATCCATATTCCTGTCATGTGTAAACATCACGGTTGTGTATACCTTCCCAGATGTATCTCACCATATGTATCTGATAAGTGTATATTTAGGTATAACAACATATGTGATGCAACAATAATATCAATAACAAGTACTACACAATTATGGAAGTCAAAACAATTGTTCAATACTATTCAATATGTTTACTTACTGATATATTGGAAAAACAATAACTGTCTTCACAGCTGTCATGGTGTAGTGGTTAATTGTTGTGACTATTGTGTACAGGGTCCTGGGTTCAAGACCTGCACGGGTTGCATATTTTGTTGCTGGGCAGAGCAAGGGCTGTTGGATACAGAGTGGTTAAGGCAGTTTTGAGCAGCTTTAAGAGCATTTGTGTGGGTCTGTGTGAAGCTAAGCAGTGTTAAGGTGCAGTTAAATGTACGGGCACTTACACAATGTAGACTTTGCATACCAGTGCGCAAATGTGCTTAGCATTTATATTGCAGCAATGCTGACACCTGCTAAGCATGGCTCAGCCCTGGTAACCAGTGCTCACATCCCAGTCTGATAACATAGCAGGATAAGGACATCTGTAATAGGTGTATGTAATGCCATGTACATAACATGCGTCTATGTGCTGTCAGTACAGTAGCAAGGTGTGTGAGTGTCATGTCTTGGACACTCAAGTATATAAGACCAGTACAGCACTCCTATCCATGTGAATGTGTTACATACAAGGGTAGTAACCAGGTTACGTGCTGTCACACTGGCATGTAGTGTATCATGGCAGTACTACTGTTGATAGTGCTTTCACTGTCATGCTTCTGGTGTGTGAGCTGTGTCACAGTATATATCTCCTACTGGATAATGATCTGACATGTGGAAAGTAACTGTAGACTACTGTCTGTACAGCACATGTCAGTGAGGGCTTCCAACATGTAGTAATAGCATACATATTGGTGCCAGACATCTGTCTGTCAACACATTCATCCTACTGCATATCACTTGCCAAGATGATGTCTGTCAGTCCCTGTACAGATGTTCAGATGGCAGATATCCAGCTTGGATATGTACAGCCAACCTATGCTTGACTGACACTGACATGTCTGTCCAGCTGTGTTATAATTGGCACATATAGGAGACAACACCCTGTATGCACCACATACCACAGGTACCTCCACTACACTATCACAGGTCTCCATTACAGACACTAACCATGTGTTGTAATACATGTTGCATACATGTCAACTGGATCACCTCAGTGGCCATTTGCAGGAGGCACCAAGAGGATTGGCTGATGCATGTCACTCTCACCCTGAGGGTCACCACAGTGGTGTCTATTGATAGATTGCCTGCTGGCACATGGCAGTTGGCATGATACCACTGTACACACATCCCCTACACTTCCTATTTCTCCATGGACAATAGCCAGGTACACACCTATGACCTCCTGCAGCGATGCACCCCAGTACTGACAAATGTGTATGTGTGCATTACTGAAGATAGCAGTGTCTGTGTGTTAGTACGCCTGTAGTTTGGGATACCATGAGGGCCTTCACAACCACTGCAACACCCATTGCCATAGTAAGATGTGGCTGCTGCTGTATCAGTCATTACATGTACCCTGTTACACTCCTCTCCCTAATGACTACATGAGCCTTGTAGTACCAGCACAACAGTGTTGTACAAATGGGTTGATAGGCATGGGATACCCATTGAGTTCTGGCAAGTGTGTGTATGTGTGCATGTCTGTATATCTGTAGGGTACAACATTCCGAGGTCACATGCTCCTATTACAATACGCATTGACACACAGTAGTACGGATAGTGTTGTTGCTGCCCATAGGTGAGGCATGACAAAGCAACACCCTATTATGCCTGTGGCATGTGCATTAGATGCATATCCCTGTAGTACTACTGTTGGGATGTACAATGGGTTGTATCACAGTCTTGGGCAATGTGCGATGGTGGGTATGTCAGAGTGTCATCATGGGTTCCAGTGAGTACAATATCCACTGTGGGATGTGAGTGCTGTATACACTGTCATTACACCATGGTACACTCAGTATATGTCTCATGTACCACTGTATGGTGACCACTGTCACCATCAACCATACAGGTAACTGATACCACAATCCAGCCCAGTTATGCATGTGCTGTGTGCAGCCTACCTGTAACACACTGGACCCACTGACAAGTTAGTTAGCACCGATAGGCCCAGGTCTCTTGGATGAGTGTCTGCCTGTTATGTGTCTGTTAATGTGTGTATGATAGTATGTCACACTATGTATTGTCCATATATAACCATTACATCTCCCATTACCATACTGTACATGTCTGGGGATGTTCTGCATATAATATGTAACCTGGAACACATCTCACCCTAAACGTTGTGTGGTGTGTGCAATGAAAGCAACACACTTCAGTAGCACTACATACCTAGGTAGGGGTCTAGTCCCAGTGTTGTCAAGAAAGTTTGTGTATGTGGATGGATCTATATCAGGTTGCTGATTATACATGTCCCAGTGGGTCACCTGTCCATGTGGCACAAGCAGTAACTATTATACAAACCTGTGACATGTGTTCAACTGTACCCAGGATATGTCACAGCCATGGCATCCCCACAGTGCCATACCCCTTCTGGAATATGACTGCAGACCATCCTCCTGCTGACACATGTACACCTACAGCACAAATGGATAACATTATGGAGACTACAATCACTCAGTGTTACTAACAGCTATAGTGCATCATGGCTGGACAGCTACACTACCTGACATGTATGCATTAAACATTACTGTTGACAACATGTTACACAGCAGTACATTGGTACACTGTAGTGCAGTCACCATGTGCATCAGAACCATATTAGCCTGTCCCTGCATCAATGTTATGGATGACAGGGATGTGGCACAGGTATCATCATATGCACAGGGTGTGTTTTTGGTTTACCAGAGACCGAGGGTGGGCCATACATTTGACACCATGTGTGTGAGTGAGGGGTGCAATGAATTGAAATGGGCATGGTGATGTGGTGTGTGTAGGTATGGGGTTGCCCTAGGTGTGTTCGTATAGTGTGTGGGTATGTATGCACACAGATCTGCCATGTGGCTTCCCTATACAGGTGTTTCTTGGACAGCTGCAGACCATAACTGGCAGGGTGTGCAGTTCACTGCCTCTGGCCATGGACACACAGACTGTGCCTGCCAGGGGTTCCATGGGCATGTCCAGGTACAGGCCTCGATGTGCTACTCACCCCTGATGATGACACATGTCTGTTGGAACCAGGTCCTGCCAGGGACTGACCAGGGCCATGTGCACGTGGCCTGCTGTGCTATGGTGTGGTGTGGACACCAGACAACAGTCTGAAACATGCACCTGGTCGTACCAATTGTGGTTGTTTTGCCAGGGGCATGATGACCAGTGGTCCTACCACAAGCACCCCAGTACATCTGCCTATGTGGTGCCCTGCCGGACATCTGGCAATGCCTACTATGACCAGACCCAGTAGGCATAGATACCACACTCTCCTGTGCACTGCCACCATCTGCCAAATGTCCCTCTGCTATGGCCACTGGTGATGGGGTATGTATAGGCACTGTAACTGTGTGTGCAGTTGGGGTGGCTAAGAGGGGGATGTCAAACGATTGCACAGTTTTGGCCTCTGACAACCCCGCTTGTGCCTCAACAGTACTATCATCATCTTCGGTGTCCGTATGGACACCAACATCAGATTGCATGCAGGAGGGACCCTGACCCACCTCGCCACCTGTGAGGAAAACAAGAAACACACTTTAAGACCTGTACAGCATTGCATAACAGTATAGACACACACACACACACACACACACACACACACACACACACACACACACACACACACACTGACATTCCATCTTAATACCTACCTGTCTCTAAGTTTATAGACAGTCCCACATTTATTCACATAAGTTCCCCATCCTGCATCAAACTTGGTAACATACACTCATTAATACCACTCATTAATGTATGATTTCTCTAAATGCCTAGACCAGTGATCATAGCACAAGACATGCTACTCCATTACCTCCTTGACTTCAGTGGAGTAGGTTTTACATGGCCTCATTGCTGTCATCCAGTGTTTACCCTGGGTATGTATGGAGATTGTGAGCATGGCCCCTATATGTTAGGGGCTACTATGTCCACTCCATAATGTCACGCACTGGAGTGTCATATGTAACTATTGCTCAGTACAGGCCAGATCTACTGGTCAATCAACTTACCATGTGGATAACATTAATATATGGATACACTCCCTGGTATTGTCTAGTAATTTCCCAATGCATCTGTAGTGCTGCATACGTGGGTAGTCATTCACCTTTCTGCTGATTGCAATATTAAGGGTATACCTGGTGTCTACTTTCCCTCCCAATGCATGTTCCATGCTACAGACCTTATTATACTATCAGCTGCCCTGTGATTACATATCAGACAATTATTCCTGGTGTCTCGTGTCAGTCCATGTCCATGTACTGCATGATCCCAAAGGGAAGTACTGCCATATACACATGTGCATACATGGACACCCACACAAACACACACATGCACACACACATCCTACATGTGTCAACCCCCCCACTCCACTCCACCAGATTGCACTTACAGACAAAATACCCCCCACACACACACACCTACAGGTGAGGTTGCACAAAGATAGCACACACAGTCCTCCCATTACCCATCTGTCAACATGCATAACATATGGTACTCAACTGCACACTGCGCAACTATAGTCAAGCCATACTAGCAACAGTATACATGTGTGTGATGCATGGGCTCTGTTAGTAGGTGATGCCCCTTCCCCTGGAAAACACTGCATCCATGTACACAGTATTGCTGTGCACCTGTTCTGCACCCTGCCATCTACTGTGCACCAGAATTCACAGGTGTACAAACCATTGCTGAATGTATATTAATGTGTCAGTTATGTCTGCTCTAATGCTCGCAGCCCCTATGTGTTTGAGTGACACATACCTGAGATGATATGTGGACAGATGTCATTTGTGAATGCATCATGTCTGCTTTACAGATCTCAACATCAGAGGTGCATGCATGACCAATACGATACTATTGTACTGACAACCATCAGACCTTACCATGGCTATGGGGAGTGTATACACCCATATTGATATGATGTACTCTTCCTTGATATGTCATGGGACCACATCACTGCATATATTAACATTGCATGAGACTGATATATGACATATGTCCTGTACATTCACATGCAGGGTCTAAGAAATGTGTTAGGTGTGCAGATGCTGACCTCAATGCATACACTCCATGGGTGCATATGTCTGCATGCCCTTATCATGATGGTTTGTTGCACCTATTGTTATGTGTACTACAGCAGTCACTATTCCTGGCGGGGGTATACTAGCATGGGCCATCTGCATTTGCCAGTATATGGTCAGTCTGCTCTACACATGTGTCCCCTAACTCTGCATGATTGCAAGGTCTACTCATGTGCACATCCCTTGGAGTTCACACACTGCCGTCACTATTCCTGTGGAGTTAGGGTTATGTCTGCCACAGTTCCTGAACCTTACTGTATGCAGATACAGCCATTCTTAGCATCCTTAAGATCCCTGCTGCAGTGCACTGGTGTGTCATGATGACATACCCTCCCCACCTTCAGCCTTTTTGCAGATGCTTGACAGTCATGGCCTACACATGTGTGTCAGTTAGTTTGCAGTGTCCCAAACACTGAACACCATGTGTAACAGCCTAGTCCCAGCTAATAATGTGGACCACAGTATTATGTTATGACATAGTGTACATCTGTAACTGTTGCCATTGTAATATTGGTATATACACTGTTGTAGCACTGTATAAGGGTGATGTTTCACTCATGTCCCTACTGTGGGCCATGTGTCCCACCATTATGTTCATCCCTGTAGACACATTTCGCGATGACAGGATGTTAGTTATCTTGCAGGTGTCTGACATACCCTTCAGATACCCCATCATGGTCAACACTGTGATGCAGTGCATTTAAAAGCAACAATATGTGAACATGTATGGCATGCATTATGGGTAGGTGTGTTAGATGTGTGTATGGAACATACCATAGCCATTACATGCCCAGTGTATTGGCAATCATGAACATAAACCATACTCACCAGCTACAGGCTGCTGCCTTGGTGGTATACCAGAGGGACCTACGTAAGAGTGTGAGAGATGTGATGTCAGTGGCCACAGCTGTGGCATTGTTACAGGGTGGGTGCAGAATTACAGCACATCAACAGTACAAATCCACAATACTACCGCTTATGCACATCTGTTTATTACTACTACTCAGCAACAGACTATATATATATATATATATATATATATATATATATATATATATATATATATATAGAGTATCGAGAGTTGCTTTGGCAACTAAAATTGGATGCAGGAAAAGCTCCTGGATTAAACGATCACATTAACATTAGTAGTGGTCTTAAAATGAGGTCAGCTAGGTTATAGATTTATATATATTCCATTCACTTTGCCCATATTTACTTATATTTTATTAATTATTATACACACTTTTTTAGATAATATGGACAGTATTTATTTTGGTATTGATTGTAAGGGCAAGCTGTTTTATTTTGTTGGAATTTATTTAGAACTTGTAGTATTTATGTTTATTAATTTATATATTGATTGTTAAATATTTTTTTAGTATGATTATGTAGTCCTAGGTCTCTTGGATATGAATCCTTTTATGTACTGGGTTCGTTTTTTATACTTTTTTATACTTCTTTATACTTTCTATTGCATTTTGTGATAGGGAGTTTAATTAATTCATGAATTGGGCTGAGTCACATGATGTTCGAATTGTTATTTAAGCCTATTGGTGGCTCACTGATAATTGTTCTGAGGAAGCCTGGGATTGAACCCAGGAAAAAGCGCTTAACATTATTTTTGTTTTTGTTGGTTGGAGTGTTCCTGTTTTTTAGTCGTGTGGAATAAATTGCCTCATATATTTTTACTTGGTTGCCTCATTTTTGTGATCCTCCTAGGCAAGGACCTACCTTCAGAGATTGTTCATTGGTGTTCCTGCGTTTCCTTGTTATATATATATATATATATATATATATATATATATATATATATATATATAAAAATCTCACATATGCATGATCTACCTGTAGAGATGTGGATGCATACACAACAGTGGTCTACTGATGTGATCTGTGGCCTTACCTGCACATTCCTTATCAAGTGTGTGGGTAGCACCCACCTCAACAATGGTCTCTGCAAGTTGTTGGGTGTGCAGGCAGGCAGGTGCAAAGAGGTTGGCAAGGAGCTCCTCAACATGTGTCGGGGGATGGATGGCATGATCCTCCCCTGTTTCAAGGTGATCTCCCAGGCTACAGCAGCACACCGACGGGTATTGCGAAGCATGTCAGTAGAGTGATACTGGACCTGCTCATAACCACAGTTATGGAGGCCGACATCATTGACCCTGTGGACTAGATCATTCCACAGGGTGGTCCACTCCTGCTGCTCATGGGCTGTCCTGCTGAAGTGGACCTGGTAGTGCTGCATTAGGTGGTTAAGTATGACCTCATTTTCCACTGCTGAATACCCTGTTAAACTGCCGTGGGACATCTTGCCTGAAAGACATAAAGATGGAAACAGGTCTGAGCAACTCATGCAGCAAGGTTACCATAGTTCTTAATACACATCTCTGTCTCCCCCACCATATCAGCAACAACAAACTCTTCACACAACTCAGTAGTATGGCTACAGCTTACCTACCATTGGGACATATATTGTATTTTACCACACTTTGTACTATGTGTTTGCAGCCATGTTCCATGTTGGGACACTATCATTGCTGGCCTGTTATGGACTATTTCACCTGCATGCCATTGTCAGGGCCACTATAGTTCCATATATGCATGTGGTATGCTTTCGATGTGATTGCTGCACATCTGTCATTCTCTGTTATCGGGAATATCTATGCATGCTGTTGGACATGTTCCGGGATCATGTGGACTATTACTATCCACATATGTTCTATAACAGTGACACAATAGCATGCTTAGGGAATAGTTGCCAGCAGAACCACCTCTCCCACCTCATCTGGCCATGTTACCAGACCACATCACATATGGGACCCACCCTGGGGCCTCCTCATCTACTGGTCCAGCACTACCTTCAGGAGGAACCACCTCAGGGGATGGTGTTCTCCCCTCCAGGGGCACACACAGACATGATCCTGTCAACCGAGATCAGGTCCAGGGTCTGTTCCATAGGGGGCTCCACAGAAACTTGTGGGATGTGCTACAGCACCTTGAGGCCCCCAGTACACAATCACAGGGTCCACATGCTCCTCCTGCTCAGCCTCCAGGCCAGGCACCTTTAGGGCCATGGAACTGCTGTTGTGACTAGCAATGGATGGGGGCCTTTCTCCCATTGTTTCCATATGAGGGCTCATGGGGCTTCCACATTGCAGAACACACATACCATCCAGAGTGTTTACCCACCATGTGTCATATGCCACCCCTGTAGGCTGTCCTCTATATCTACCAACCCAAACCACCTTCACAAATATACCTGCCCTGCTATCCTTCCTCATATCCCCATTCCCTACTTCACAGACAAGGGCAATGTGTTCCCAACAAGGGGTTCACATGTGACATAACCGTCCATGTTGCACACACTTACTGCTGTATATATCTGTGTGTATTGCTATGTGTGATGTTCCCTCACACATAGCATGCAGCACTGCGGTGGTAATATAGGGGACATGTATTTACATACATATGTGTGTGTGTGTTTGTATATATGTAGACATACACACACACACACACACACACATATATATATATATATATATATATATATATATATATATATGTGTGTGTGTGTGTGTGTAGTTATATCTTATGTTGTATATATGTGTTTATATATATATATATATATATATATATATATATGTCTACATATGGGTATCTGTATATCTGTGTGTGTGTGTGTGTAGTTATATTTTATATTGTATATATGTGTTTATATATATATATATATATATATATATATATATGTATATATATATATATATATATATATATATATATATATATATATATATATATATATACATATACATATATATATATATATATATATATATATATATATGTCTACATATGGGTATCTGTATATCTGTAAACATACATGTATATATATATATATATGTGTGTGTGTGTGTGTGTGTGTGTGTGTGTGTGTGTGTGTGTGTGTGTGTGTGTGTGTGTGTGTGTGTGTATGCATATACATACCTATATATGGGGTACATTCAGACATCAGGTCCACAATCACTAACTCTCCTTCCTGCATAGCTGCACTGTTCTGCCTTGCTACAACACAGACAGGTGCCAAATATGGACACAGCCTAACATTAGGGAGGTATATTTAAGTCCAGATTGCAGGTAAGCCTATTACACACCTATGGCATTTCAGCATGCTACAATACATATTAACCTGAGTGTCCTGCAAGTGGTGGGCTCTGGAACCTATGTGTCCATCATTATGGCATTACTTCCACCACCAGCTATTGGCACAGTAATATACATCCTTTCCATTACACAACACACACTATGTTGGCTTACATCTTGTCAGTCAGTGCTGCGCTGCACAGTTCATAAGTATGGCCCACTACCCACAGGGACAAACTCTATTGTCCATAGCAGTTGTTCAGCTGAACATCATTACAACAACACCTGATGGCACATATATATCATCCCACATCATCCATCCCAGTATTATGGATGAAGTACTACAATCAATTACATGCATATACACTTCACATACCTGTTGTGGGAATAAGGTCTATTTTGGATGATTTCCTTGTAGGAGGTTTTTTTTTCTCCTTGGCTATGGCCTTAGCCTGCTTTCTTTGTTTCTGTATCAGTTTTGGTTTTGGTTGTGGTTTCTCTTTTTCTCTCTCTTCTTCTCTCTCTCTCTCTCTCTCTCTCTCTCTCTCCAGTAAATGGATTGAGCTGCTTGGAATAGATTGCAGCATGGCTTTTGTAGGTGATGCACATGATCAGGTGATGGCCTCTGCACCAGTGTCCTCCACTTGCTACCTGCATGCAGCATGCTGTGTAGTACTTACAATTACCACTGTCATGGCAACCCACTACTATAAATCCCTACATCATGTGGGTGTGGTCCCTTTACCTTTCCTGTATGGTGGACATCCTTCCTGTGTGTGGGCAGCAGTGTTACCGACAAGAGGTAGCAATACCTCTGTTATGCTTTCGGATTACTGTATTAAATGATCTGTTTGAGAATTGCATTAATCTGTTTCTATGTATTTCAAAGTCTAAACAGCTATATGACATGGCATATACAACTGTATTAGTACCCAAATAAAGCTTTCTCATGTATGCAAACCTGTGTGTGGTGTTATATCCTTTGACCTCTCTGTGGGTATATGTTTCAGGCAACAATTGTCCTTTGTATGAGTGACTCATACAGTGTCCATTTGATAAGGAGGCAACTGTAGAAATACTGGCTGTTCCGTATAGAGTGCACCCTCTAAATATGTATCTTCCTATACATATCTGTATATATATATATACAGATAGATATATCTGCATATATGTGTGTGTGTATATGTACCGTAGGTATGTTTATTGCTTTCACATTGTACATACCCTATGGTAGCCAAACTGTACTGCATGATATGTTATTGATACCAGCCTGACATCATACAGGTGGGATGGATTACTGTTAATATCTTGTGGCCATGTTGTGGATCGTCCTGGTTATGGGACTTACAACAGATTGTACTGCAGGGCAGACCTGTTTGGCTGTGGGGGGGGGGGGTAATATCAATATGTACAAGACATATGTAGCTTGGGCCCCCTCACCCCTATTAACGGTGCCTGTGGTCATAAATTTATTAGTTATGTTCTCTTTTATAGCTATAGCTTTATATCTGTATATATATATATATATATAGCTATATATATATATATATATATATATATATATATATATATATATATACATATATATATATATATATATATATATATATATATAGAGAGAGAGAGAGCGAGAGCGAGAGAGAGAGATATGTAGACATATATATCTATAGATGTGTGCATATGTATATATATATATATATATATATATATATATATATATATGTATATATATATATATATATATATATATATATATATATATATATATATATATATATGTACATATTTATATAGATATCTATATATATCTATATATATATATATATATATATATATATATATATATATATATATATATATATATAGGTATATCTATACCTGGGATCACTACATAATCTCGAAATGTTGGAATTTCTAATTCCAAAATCTCAAGACTATATAGCCGAAGCCCCTAAATACCAAAAGACCAAAAGCGCGAATTTCAAATTCCCGATTTTCAGAGATATTGAAGTAGATCTTCTGGTATTGCGGTTTGTTGATGGATAGATAGAATTCAGGTAAGTATCTATGTGTAAGTGGGTTTGTTAGGGGCTTTAGTGTGTGTCAGTGCGTGTTGTGACTGTGATGTGTGTGTGTGAGGGACTGTAAAATGTGTGGGTGTGAATTTCCCTTGTGTGTCTGTTTGTGTGATGTCGGAGTTAGTATATTTAAGTAGGAGGGTGTGGGGGGTGCAGCTTATCTGTAGTGCAGGATGATATGTTTGATTGTGGGGGGAAGTTGTGTGTATGTGTATGTGTGTGATGTATGTGTGTTATACATTCGGGATTTTGAATTTCACACTTCTGGTCTTTCGGCATTTAGGGGTTTCGGCTATATAGTCTCGAGATTTTGAAATTCGATACTTCAAAATTTTGAGATTATGTAGTGAACCCCTATATCTATATATATATAGATATTTATATATCTATTTAGATAGCAATATATATACACACACACGTGGGCTATTGTAACCTGATCGTAACTTTTTTACTGACTGTAATGGGACTTTGTTGCATTTTAATCACTGAGGAGCTTTTCACTCCAGGTGTCTGCTGAAAATGAGACAAAAGCACAGTCAGACTTACACAGTTCACGTATGTAAAATAAATAAATACATAAATAAATATATACATCTACATGTTTAAATACATATCCTGTACTGTTGAATGACTTTGCAGGATGATATGTTTGTGAAAACATTAGGGTTGTGTATATCTGACATGGCTTAGTGGTAAACCACTTTGGTTTTGGTGTGCAGGGTCGTGGATTTGAGCCTTGCAGAGGCTGTTTATATTGTTGCTGGGCAAAACAAGGGCCATTGGATACAGAGTGATTAAGGCAGTTTTAAGCAGTTGTAAGAGGGATTGTGTGGAGGTAAGCAATACTAACTTCTGGTTACAGTTTCTTGTACTGATTTAGCTTCTCAATTGCTTAATCTGTGTAGGCATTGCTTACCCCTACGCAAACAAGTGTAAACCCACTTACTGCTGCTTAAAAGTGCTTACTCCCACTTACCCCCATGGTAATTTCTTTAAAAGAAATGAAAAAGGGTTGATGGGAAAGTGGTGAAAAAGGGACACAAAGAGGGAAAGACAGAAGGGAAAATAGCTAGGGTTGTGCAGGAAGGGTGTAGGGAAGGTCCATAGCTGCCCATTTCTTCTACATCAAGAGCTGTGCATATAAACTGAATTTGGAGATAGATTTGGAAACTCATACCCCTGAGAGAGGGGTGAGGACAACAATATGTTGTTAAGCCAATTTGGACCAGATTACATGTGTCCAGTGGACACATGTGAAATGGACAGCTATGTATCGGGCGAGATTTTTTTGGGGAACAGATTGCACTTTTTTTTCTTTTTCAGGTGAGAGTGGGATGTTGGGTTGGATGGTAGGTATATTTGGGGAGGTAGGTTGGGTATGTTAACAGACAAGACAAACAAGACGCATACAGGGGCGGTATATGACATATGTGGGGGGTAAACACCTTGATGGGGAGGGGTGTTGGTAAATCAGAAGCCCATGATCCCCCTAGTGGAAACAGTGGGACTGAGTTCCCACCCATGGGCAGTCACCACTGCACCTTCATAGCCCCGAAGGTGACTGTGCTGGCGGCTGAATAGGAGGGCCAGGCTTACCCTCTAGTTGTGACACATGGCCCTCAAGCTGGCATAGCAGATCTCTGACCTCCCTGCAGAGCTCGCTATGCACCATGACCTGGACCTGCCAATGGGTGACAGGTTCCTGTCCGGACCCTCTCCCGGTGGGGTGAGCCCCATCCCCTGAGGCGGTTCCACCCGAAGGTGGTGCAGGACCAATTGAAGAGGAGGTCCCAGATGTGCTGGTGCCCGGTGCCACGGCCAGCTGAGGTGGGAAAGGTGGGTCCACCAGGACCGGCCTTCCCAAACGTGCTATGGTGTTTACATTTTATCAACATATGTGGGTTAGTAATAGTCAACACATTCCAGGATTAGGTATAAAAGCATGCATAGATATTCCCATTAACCCAAATACTAGATATGGAACAGTTGCATAGCAAACAGAACACATGCATATGTGGGACCACAGTGGTCATTACAACAGCATGCAGGTACATTGATGGCAGCATGCCACCAATGTGGGAGTATTTCAACATGGCACATGTATAGAAACAAATTTAATTAGCCACGGTGGTGCAGCGGTTAGCGTTGCTGCCTCACAGTAAGAGGTTCTCCAGTTCAATTCTCGGCTGGGGTGCCTTCTGTGTGGAGTCTGCATGTCCTCCCTGTGGTTGCATGGGTTTCCACTGGGTGCTCCGGTTTCCTCCCACATCCCAAAGACATGCTGTAGGTGGATTGGACACTCTAAATTGGCCTTAGGTGTGAGTGTGTGCATGTGTGTGCCTTCTGTGGAAGGTTGGGCACTGGGCTGGCAACTTGACACCATAAAACTCCACTGCCAATCTTGAGCAGACAGGTGATTTGCTGTTGCGACCCCTAACTGGAAACAAAGCCGAAAGAAGAAGAAGGACATATGCCCCAACAGTAGAGTTAATTCAGCACATACCGATTGAGTTGTGTATTTAGTTTATTGTTGCAGATATGGTGGGGGGGGAGATGTCAATTAACAACTAGTATATTCCTGTAGTTTGTATTGCTTTCCTAGTCAGTGCTGTGATCTGTATCTTACAAGTATTAGTGCACTACCCTGTTGCCTTAGTTTGGACAGTGGTATGGCTGTCAACAACTATATACATGAACTGAGCTTTACTTGCAATATACACCTCTTACCTGGTATACCTGTGGAGGTATTGTTTGTTAACACTACCTATTTCTATATATACTCCCAGATTCCAGGTTGATGTTATGCACGTACCTGTCCATCTCTTTTTGCACACACTCTGGGCATGTCTTCACCACATGCAGGTGAACTGGGACATATTTTGACTATTGCCCTCTTAAACCTTTAGTGACTTGTACAATGACAGGTTTGTTTTTTTTCGACATTTTCCAAATATGTACCAGTCTGACAGTCAGTTATATGACATGAAATGCTGCCTACATGTCAGAAAGTAGCACACTGATATGGCAGGGGACAGGGTAACAGCCAGCAGATATGGGCCGAATTACTGGACATTCTGGACATTTCTGTACACTTGTGGGGTATGATTCTGCATACAGCTTACTACCACTCCCAGGATTTGAACTATGGCTGTGTCTGCTAAAAATAAAACACTGTCCATCACTGTTGAGTGTGCTGTATGGATATTGCTGTGTATCTCTTGTCTGATTTCTGTCTATAATTCTCCTGTGGTTTTACATTCTGACCTTGTAATAACAACACTCTTATACAGGATTTCCTACACAGTTGTATTATGTGGTACAGTGTGGGTGACAGTGATGAGTGATACCTTATTATTCTGAGCAACTGCAACACTAACAATGCCATACAATACCAGAGTAAACAGTACCAATACAGGGTATCAATCTTTTATTTCTAGGCTCAGTGTTTGTATCTGACAGACATGTGGGACCAATGTTTGTTAGCACTACCTGAATTTTGCCACTCAAATTATCAGTTTCCACATTACTATTATGCACATACGTCTCACTCTGTTACTCTACACATTATGGCCACAGCTTGAAAACATGGGAGTGGAGATGGGACATTCTTGGCTACTTACTCTCATAACATTTTGGGGAGTTGCTATAGTGACAGGTGTGTTCTTATAGATGTCTGGCAATCAGTTGTATGTCTTGTTTGCTGCCTAAACATCTTGTGATAATCCCACTGATTTGCCAGGGGGACAGGCTGACAGGCAGTGGCTATGGGCTGATTTACTGGACATTCTGGACATATCTGTACAGTTGTGGGGTATGATTCTGCATACAGCCTACTACCACTCCCAGGATTCTAACCATGGCTGTATGTGCAAAAAATACAACAGTTCATGTTGCAGTTGAGTGTGCTATTTGGATTTTGCTGTCTGTCTTTTCTGTGTTTTCTGTGTAAGTCTCTCTCAGTTGTACTATTTGACCTCTTGGGATTACAACAATCATATACAGACATTCCTACACATTTTATTTATGTAGCACAGTGTGGGTAACAGTGCTTACTACAACAGTACTATTAAGTGATTGCAACTCTACATTACCATATGATACCAGAGTGAACACATGCAGTCAGCAGTTAGACCTTTATTGTCAGGCTATTATGCTTTTATTTACATACTACCTATATGAGACTCTTCCTGCCCTATTCTCTTAAACAATACAGATTTTATACAGGCAATTGACTTACTAATACCTTTAGATTTATTTCCTATGACAGTACATGCAAGAGTATTACTAACCTGCCTCACGTTACAACCACTCCAGTCTGCAGCCATGGGCTTCCTGGTTCGCAGGCCACTTACCTGCCACTGTGAAAGACATAAGAGGAATATTTAGCCGTACCTATTCATAATATATATGAGCTGGAAATTATTAAACAGGTAGTGGACTGATACTTACACACAGCTGGGACATCCTCTGTCCTCCTAGCCTCTTAGATCCACTGATCCAGGAGATCCCCCTTTTTCTGCTTCAGGTCAACATAGTGATGCCTGACCTGCTCACCAGTTTGGGTATGCCAGTGGCACTGGTTATGTCACAAGGGAGATGGTCCCAGGCTTCTGCTTTGTATTGGGAACCCTGGTACTGGCCCTTGCAACAGTCTCTGGTCATGGTCTTTCACAAGGAGTCCTGCCATGACTCTGGACTCCTGGATTCCCCAGCACTGTGCCCAAAAGTGCACACCCTCTCCCATTCCAGACATAGTGCCTACAAGGGGAAGCTACAACCAGTTATGAGCTGTATTCCTGCCTGTTGGATTTAAATAGGGCCGGTTTCCCTCACTTTGCCATGATTGGACGGTTTTGAAAATGCTAATCTATGAGCTAAACTGCTTACTGAAGGTTGGCATTGCTTAAAGGGGTATACCAATGGGCAGACTGAGTTAGCTGGCCTACACAGTATTTACACCTACTAAGCTGGGCTGTGCAATGCTTAGCATTGCTTTATATTTAATTTGCATTATATTTGCATTTTGGCATTGATTTATTGTTCATTACATGTTATATATGTGTTTGGTATCCATGATTCATGTGTATGTACACTGTATGGGGTCCTTGTGTTTATTAGGGGATTTCAACGCTTTATTACAATGACACCTCTCATCTGAGCTTAATGCAGTACTCCAGTTCACATATTTATGTCCTGTAGTAGGTTATACAATATAAATCTGTATATAGATTCCTTTCACATGTTCAGTTTGTATTTCCTATAGTGAGGATCTGTTTGGTGATACCTCAGTTTTATGTACTGCTGTGATGGCTTTGTGGTTATCTACTGTGACTATAGTGTACAGGATCCTAGGTTCAAGACCTGCAAAGGTTGTTTATTTTTTTCTGGCCAGAACAGCAGATAATGCATACAGAGTGATTAAGGCATTTTTAAGCAATTGTAAGCAGGTTTGTATGGGTTTGCGTGAAGGTAAGCAATGCAAACATCCAGTTAAATATGCTTGCAGAGAGTTAGCCTCAATATTGCTTAACCTGTATGCGCATTGCTTACCCCCACACAAACGGGCTTAAACTCACTTGCTACTGCCTAAATATGCTTGCTCCCACTTACTACTGCTTACATATGCTTACTCTTGCTTACTAGTGCTTACTCCCTCTTACCACCACACTAATTTAGACAGCAATGTTTAATGGTTCTTGTGAAGGTGGTGGATTTGGAAACTGTATTGATTTATCATTCATTACACATTTTACCTTCCATTTGTATCCCTGATTCCTGTGTACATATACTGTATGGGGCACTTGTGATTATCTGTGGACTTTACAACATTATGACAATGACACCTCACATCTGCATTTAATGCAGTACTCCAGTTCACAAATATATGTTATGTTGTAGGTTATGCAACAAAATAAATTGATTGTGAAGTGCTTTGACATGGACAATGGATTGCACTGGAGTGGGATTTGAACTGGGAATGACTGCTCATAAAGTCAATGCTGTGCCCACTACACTATTGCTGTATTGCTTCATTTGCTTATATCATGCTTTTCATCCCCTTGTGCCATTTAAGCTGCATTGACTGTAGCTAAAATGAGCACAATTTGAAAAGTTTCATATGGAGGTTTGCCTCCCAGAAGCCCTTGTTCCATGAGGCCTTAGAATTTTAAAAATGCCTTCCTGTGTGAACTGTGACAAGGAGCTAATTGTTGGCTGGCAAAAAGTGAATTTAGCTGCCGGTACCTCATATATTAAACTGGTGATTTCAGCAGCAGAGAAAGAGATACAGACATATACTCTGCCAGCTAAAACAAAATATGCTGAACTGCTTTCCCTTTTTGACACTAATCTAGTGGATAAATATTTGCTAGATGTCCTGGACACTATATCAGCTTATGAGCATAAGCTGACTAAACAAAAATTGAGGAAAATAGTTCAACACCGTCGTGATTTTGAATCTGAGCATATTTTTTCCTGGCCCAGGTTCTCAGAAAGCAGAGCCGTGTCGAATGAGCTAAGAACAATCTCAAAGGAAGCTTCAGCAAATGTTTTTCAAACTGCAACTGTGACTGACAATGAGTGCACACCCACAAGTGATGTCACAGCTGTTACAATGCTGACTGGTGTTGAAAATAATACCACTAGTTCAACGGCCACTGTTTCTTCAATAAATTCACATTTTATAACTTCAAATGGGAGAGGAGCTAGACAGAAGACATTTGAAGTTAAAGCAATGGTTCATCAGTCAGCTGAGATGATGACTCCTTCCAGAGGTACTGACTTGAACACTAAACTCCCTTTAGGGCAGCATCAGCTGTCCTTTCCTTTTCCTGTGAGGGATTTAAACAGGGTGAAAGACCAGCGCCTGAGAGGAAGGAGCAGAAGTCGACAGAAGAGAAAGACAGATGACCAAATGACAAACCAGGGGAATATAAAGAAAGTCTTCTTCAAGGAAGGCTAGTGTGGAATCTTTCTGACTGTGTTTTAAATGAGAATGAATTCAGTGTTTTACAAAAGGGACTCACATACATTACCACAAGGTACTGTGATTTAACAGATGCTATTTTTGATATCAAGTGATTTACTAGAAATGTGATGCTGAAATTGTTACATAATGAAGCTAAAATGTTATTAATACTAATGTTAATACTTTCAGGAAACCTAGTCTGTATGTGCCACAGCTAAACCCTCTGTTAAATGTTTTTGAGCAACTTTGCATAGATGATTTTTACAAGATAGCTGCTGAAAGTTATAACAGGAATAAACATGGGTTTAATTTAATCAAGCAAGAGCATCTTGCTTTGAAAAATCTGCAAAAGAATGAAGACATTGATATAAGACCTGCCAATAAAGGTGGCCCTATTGTAGTGTTGAATACAGTTGCATACAACAGAATGATGCATGAAATGTTGAATGACAACAAATTTTATGTGAAAATAAAAGTTCATTAAGTTAAACAGATGTCCAGTAAGATAGTTACTAAATTAAAGGAGATATGGCAGAATGGATTGATTAGTAAGGACATGTTAGATTATTTTATGGTTGTGCATCCCACGACTCCGGTTATACAAGGGTTAGCTAAAATTCATAAATGTGTAAAGTGTCCCCCTATGCATCCAATAGTATCTGGAAGGAATTGGAGCATAGAACCAGACTCAATATACTTGAAGAAATTTCTGAGACCTAAGATTAACAACATACAGTATATTTTAACAGATACAGAACATTTTCTGACTGATTTGTTTAAGTGTACATGAGACCTTGAAGTGATGCAGGAGATATATATGGTAACCCTTGATGTGGTGTCTTTATGCACAGTCATACCGAATGATGTAGGAATAGAGAGCGTCTGTAGTTTTTTAAGGGTGATGTTGATGGTTAACATATTTTAGAGCAAGTAAGTCAGATTTTAAGTATTGTGCTAGAGTACAATGTCTTTGTTTTTGGGGGAGATCATTACTGGCAGTCTAATAGCTTAGTTATGGGCACCTCGTGACCTTGTGTGCCAATAGCTACGCCAATGCTGTAATGGCAGTGTGGGAATCCAAGTTTATATTGAAGGGCCCGTATGCAGACAGAGTTTATTTTTTGAGGAGGTTTGTGAATTACCTCTTTATTTTGTGGAGAGGAAACACTGAAGAACTGAAGGAGTTTGCGCAATATATTAATCAAACCTTTACATTTTTGAAGTTTACACATACATACTCTATGAAGACAGTAAACTTCTTAGACGTTAGTGTTGAAAAGAAAAATGATGGCACTGTCGTTACACGTCTGCATAAGAAAGAATGCCATGTAAACCATTTATTAGCTAAAGATAGTATGTATCGTCCATATAAAGAATGCCATGTAAACCATTTATTAGCTAAAGATAGTATGTACCCCCATATAAAGAATGCCATGTAAACCATTTATTAGCTAAAGATAGTATGTACCCCCATATAAAGAATGCCATGTAAACCATTTATTAGCTAAAGATAGTATGTACCCCCCATATAAAGAATGCCATGTAAACCATTTATTAGCCAAAGACAGTATGCAGTCCCCATATAAAGAATGCCATGTAAACCATTTATTAGCTAAAGATAGTATGTACCCCCCATATAAAGAATTCCATGTAAACCATTTATTAGCTAAAGATAGTATGTACCCCATATAAAGAATGCCATGTAAACCATTTATTAGCTAAATATAGTATGTACCCCCCATATAAAGAATGCCATGTAAACCATTTATTAGCCAAAGACAGTATGCCGTCCCCATATAAAGAATGCCATGTAAACCATTTATTAGCTAAAGATAGTATGTACCCCCATATAAAGAATGCCATGTAAACCATTTATTAGCTAAAGTTAGTATGTACCCCCCATATAAAGAATGCCATGTAAACCATTTATTAGCCAAAGACAGTATGCAGTCCCCATATAAAGAATGCCATGTAAACCATTTATTAGCTAAAGATAGTATGTACCCCCATATAAAGAATGCCATGTAAACCATTTATTAGCTAAAGATAGTATGTACCCCCCATATAAAGAATGCCATGTAAACCATTTATTAGATAAAGATAGTATGTACCCCCCCATATATTTTTTGAAATGTCATTCAGAACCAGTTTTATAGAGCTTCATGACTGAATGTAACAGATGAAGATTTTGTTCATCAGGTTGAGCAAACTAGTAGTGATTTATTAGAAAAGGGATATCATATTAATGATATACAGAGTACCATCAAGGAAGTGAGCAAACAGAGATGTTTAATGGCTAAACCATATTTTTCTATGAGTGAAGACTTTAGAGAAGGACATAGTGATGGGCAGAAAGACAATATTAGAGAAAATAAACAAACTAGAATATCATTCTTTCACTTTAAAGATGCATGGATGTGTAAGAATGTGATAGAGAAACATTGGAATATAGTGAGACTAGATAAGAGCATCAGTAGTCTAATAGATATGAAACCTAAGATTTCACTGAAGAACTATAAATCTTTGAAGAGACAGTTATGTCAGCCTAAGGTTAATGATATGAAGCATGGCCATGTAAGGTCAGCTATAGAGAAAGGTACAAAAAAGTGGCAGATGTAATTTTTGTAAATACATAGTACTTCTAAGTTTGAACATCCAGACCAGTTAAAGACATATGGGTTTGACATCAATGCCACCTGTGAAACAGAGCATTTAGTCTATCTGGCCCACTGTACAGTGTGCCATAGTTTCTATGTAGGGAAGACAGACAAGTCTCTGAAGGAAAAAATATGTGAACACATTAATGCTATCCATAAAAAGAACATAGTAAATTCTTTGGCCAGACATACTATTAATATTGATATGGAACATGTCTTTACATTTTTTGTTATAGGGAGAACTTAAGAGAATATAAGAGGGGGGAATCTACATTACATCACTGAAGAGCTTGAAGCTAAGTGGATAATAAGACTAAGGGCTGATAGAGGTCATGGATTACATAAATATATACCCTTGCATCCTAAGTTAAAGTCTAGGCAGATTTTTAGGTAAAATGTGTTGTGATATTATTTGTATGATAAATCACTGACTTCTTGTTACTGACTTTTTGTTACAGGCTTGTATGAGCTTTGTGGAATACAAGTGGAGAATGTAAATATGTGCAGATCTATGCTTGTGATTGTGAACTGAACTGTTCTGGAAGTTTGAATTATAATTCAGATAGTTTACAAATAGGCTTTCAGAAGTGTATACATACATTTCAGACTTCTAGTCCAGTTAATGGCATGTACCTTGTAGAATGTTGCTTTAAATAGAAAGTGCTTGTTCACGCTAGAACAATGTATTGGTTGCTTTTAATCATGTGTTCCCAGAGGGTGTGCATTTAAACTAAGAGCTGTTTTTAAAATGTATTACACATCTGAAGAAGTGGGTTTACCCACAAAAGCGCTTGTGTTGAATAAAGATTTTTATACTGGATTCTACAGCCGTCTCAAAGTCCTGGTGTTTTGTTTTTTATTCTGGATCTGTTTTGTGCAGGACAAGTGAGTTATAAAGCTTTGGTGGCAGTCTTTTTTATGTATGTAGTATGCAACTGAACAAATGGAAGCATACATTCTGAAGTTTGATAGTCCTCTGGGCAGATATATCCCAAAGTAATAGCATATCTTCACTCTTCTCCACATAAACAAGTCTCCTCACCATCAGTTTGCCTACCTACATGGTTGCCTTTTTATATGGTGTAGATTAAGGGCTGTCAGCATGGTGAATATGAAAATGAGGTATAAACTCATTAGAATTGCTGAATCCCAAAAACCTGGATTCATGTAGGGATGTAAGCAGTGCAGCCACTCCCTCAGTGTTTAGTTTTAATGGATTGCAACTGTGACTGAATAGTGGTTGGGAGAAGGAAAACACAAAGAGCACTGTAGGATGCCTTACTTCCAGTGGTTGTGCCAGGTCACAGCTACAGGTGTTAGACATAAGGTTGGACATGTAAGTAAGTAGCACACAAGTCACAGGTTATGTTCCTTCACATCCAACCTGCCCTTCATTTTTGTGAACTGTATATGATATTATTTCCACTTAGTATCCTCACTCATTTAAGTCCAGTAATATAGAATGGCTTACATACTGCACGTCTCAGATTGCTGCTCATTTTAATGAAGAATGGCCAACAAATACAGACATGTAATACATAGATGTATATTTGCAAGCAATAATCATGGCACATTGTTTGATCACTAGGTGCACTACATCCCAAAATACTAAATGTACAAATGATACTTGTATGGTTTGATATCAGTGTAGATGCTGTTGCAGTTGGTTGTGTGCATATTATGTTCCTTGCTGCAAAGCTGTTTTTGTGGCAAAGAGGGATAAGGCAGCCATCCTGTGTTCTGAAGGTGCATTGGAATGAGAGTTCAAATCCTGACCTATTTAGTAATATCTCAGGTATATTAACACTTTCTAGTGTGTATGTTATATCATAGGTTGCTTTTCCTCATTTCAAGTACTCTCCGAGCCCCTTTATTTATTGGTCAGTGTTTGTGTGATGTGCCACTTAGCGCAAGCATAGGAGATGGAGACAAATGAATGTCAAGTTTGCCTGTGTTTATCACAAAGTGCAGCAGTTTGCAAATTGGACAACAGGCCAGACAGGACCCAGACATCCAAAAATAGGAAATGGATGCATTCAGTTAGTACAATTGGGCATAGAGCAATCCTGATAAGTGATGTTGCACTGTGGTTAACAGCAATGCCTTAAAAATGATTAGTAAATTAGGGAACATCATGTAACTAGTCCTGTGGTAGCAAGTGTTAAGTGTACAGCTGGAGTACAGATGGTCTTGGGTTTTAGTACAGGATGTGCAGACATTTGTAGTAACATAGACAAGTGCTTTCTCAACCTTTTTGTGGCAACAGGTGTAAGTGTAGGACTGGCATAGACATGTTCCTGGGTTCAAATACAGAATATTCCATACACTTTTAGTGTTGTTCCACTTTCCATTATAGTCATTCTCACTTATAACACTTGACGTGATGTAGTTTATATTAATTATATGTATGAGGGCTCCGACATTATTATTATGTCAGTTATGTATTCATCTATCTATGTGTTTTCACATTTATTCTCACTTGCATGATTGTGGGTATAGTGTGTATTATATTCCTGTAAGTATATTTCTGCTATCTGGACTGCCATGGCCTTTACATTTGTCTAGCACACATACATAACTGCCTGTAGACCCAGTACCCTTGAATTTGCTTTGCTTGCTACTGTTGCACTCTGCTTACTATAGTGCAAGCACGATGATCGGAGGTGTGCATTGCCAAGCATCATGTTTGCTTGATAGTAAGCGAAGCACAAGAGTTTTAAACAGTGTGTGAACTCCCAGTTAATACAATGAGTGGAACTGGTGGGAAAACATCATTCTCCACTGGTGTAGCTCCATGGCAGTCATGGCAGACTTTTGTGGTGGAAGGTGTCAAGTTTAGGGTACAGAAATTAGGTGTCCAGGAGTCCAAGACTTTTATTACACTCCTAGTTAAGAACCACAGTGCCCGGCTTCTGCAGGGTAATTATTCTGGCTCCCAGTATTAGTCAGAAACTTGGGATAGTTTAGCCTGGGCTATAACAAGTGCCACCTGGTATCCCCTGCACTGGTGAATAATGTAGGCATCACTAAAAATACCTTCTATAGGAGGAATAGGGATACCCTCAATCTTTGGACTGGGGAATTTAGGACTGTGCATATCCCGCACCAGTGTAAGTATCAACTACATTGAGTACTTGTAACACTTAAAAGCTTAATATAGGCAAGACTGGTATTCATAATGGTATTCTGTTCTTTTTTTTTTCCACAACTGCACATGACAGTGAGGTAAATGTCTGAACCCATGGGGCTAGATTTACAAGCAGGAGGGAAGCATGTCATATGTATGCAGTAGAATAGTAGTGCTATTCTAGCATTAAAAGTTAAAGACAGCTTTTTTGGTACTTTATAGAGTTGTATCAAATTGAGCATGCATATCTCAACTGTAAAGCTAGTATGCATACATTAGTTTGTAGCACAAACCAAGAGTACAATATCGCACTTTAGTCAGAGGTTGTGGGTTCAAATACCACACTTCCCAACTATACAATACTGCTACTTCTGCAATTTATATTTAAGTGAAATTAAAACCTCTACACCATTGGCACAAATGCCTTGCTGTAAAGGGTAAGCTACCTAATTAGAACACACATAATTGGAACACACATATGTGCAATGTAAGCACATGTCAAGAAGTACTTGCTGCAAGCTACTGTATAGTACAGTGTGCATCTGTTAGGAGCTGGTAGTCTACAAGTAAATGTTATCTGTTAGGAGTTAGTAGTCTTAAAAGTAAAAGTTAAGATAATAGAGTTAATTGTGTGTCACATATGAACATACTACTCATATCTCTATTTTTTTTTCCTCTCACCTCAACCCTTATCTTCTCTTTTTATTTTATTTTTAGTTTTTTATTCTATTTTATGTTTTTTTAATTATGTGTTGTCAAATTGTATCCATGACATCCATGTGTACCATACCACTAACTGCTCCACAGCACAGTGGGGTAGGCCTGCACCACAGGATCCATCTGCTGCCCCTCCACCTGCTCCAGCACCATTGCCCTGCACATCTGGCAGTGGGCCTGCCAATACCACCTCTGCTGCCCTGTACTACCTTCCCCCTCAGGTAGTCTTGCCCTGGAGGCTAGTCCAGTGGTACCCTCTTGGAGCAGTGGCAGAAGTGGTGATTTATCACCCACACTGAATTTCCTGGAATAGTACATAGGGTTGTGTACTGCACACATGGTGCATGCCTACAACAGCTGGAGAGACTGCTCTCCCTCAGTTTATGTAATACCAGGAGGAGGAGATGTAGATGTCATGCACTCCGACAAGTGGTGGAGTGAGGTGACAGTGATGACAGTCTAATTGGTGAGAACTTGATTCTCACTGTCACCCAGCTTGAGGATAATGCATTCAGGATGTCCCCGCCCCCACCCCAATCATAGTGCCCCCCAACCTTTTGGCTCTACCACCATCCCTGTCTCTTGTCTTGTTTGTTTTGTCTGTCTGCAATTATTTCCTCACCTACCCAACTTACCCAGACATTCCTATGTCCCTTCCCCAACATTCTTCTTTCTCCCTCTCTCAAAAAAAAAAAAAAAAAAAAAAAAAAAATCACCTCATGCATTTTGCACATATCTTCTTGACACACTTGATTCAGTCCAGTTGGCTATACAATATTATAATGTTGTGGTCACACTTCTCTCTGGAGGTGACAGTCCAAATTCAGTTTATATTTTGAAGCTATGTTTCCTTTACACTATTAAAGAAATGGATAACTATGGTTCTTTCCAACCTCCCTCCTGCACATTCCTGCCCTGCTTTCCCTTTGCTCTTCCCTCTGCTTACTCCTCATTTCACCACTGTCCTATCTTCCCCACTTATTTTCTTTAATGCATTATTGCACAATGTTGTGCATCGTGCACCAACAAGCAGCAATGGTAATGCAAAAGTCGTTAAAAGTATTAAATACAGCTTTATTCGAACCCAGTACCATCTGGTCCCAAAAAGGAAAGTATGATGTATCACTGCTTTAATTGCATTAACAGGTACTACCACAGAGTCATTTATGTAGCAGATGTATTCCAGATACTCAGTTCTAACTTTTGGACTTTGTTCTTCCCCCTGCTTGATCCCCATTTCACCACTTTCCTCTCTACCCCATGTTAAGACCTTTAACATGGTAAAAAATAAAATCAGACACAACATATATGTAGCAGAAAAAGCAATGGATCCTTCCACCTTTTGGACCAATACACAGCAAGGGTGAGTGGTGACAAAATGCTATGGTTACCTCTGCCCAGTGCCGCTTAACCCTGCTGCATTATGCCAGCAGACAGCAACACAGCTTGTATAAAAAATTCATGTCACTGGATTATCACTTTACAATGAAAAGTATTTTAAAGTATTAGATACACCTGTATTCAAACCCAGTACCATCTGGCTGAAAAAAGGAATATATCAATGCATTAACACGTGCTGCCATAGAGTCAGTTAAGGAGCAGGTGTATTTCATAGACTCAGTACTAATAGTCAGGATTTAGCAATGTGGCTTACATTTGCACACTGCTCGCCTACATGCAAACATATATCTCGCATTTATATGCACTTTGCTACTTTGTTGCACAAACCCGTTGCTCACCACACTTTGGAAATGTTTATATTATGCTGTATTACTGCTATTTACTGTCCATTTCCTGTGTATGACATGAAATTACATGTGTAAACATTACAAACAGAGGGCCCTATCTAACAATATGTCATATATCTACAATATATCCTTCTGTTGCCACCTCCAAACACTGCAACCCTGGTGTCTCAGTACTTTTTCCACAAGTATATCAACCACAATACAAAATGCAATCTCAAATGTGTTGTGCTATGCAATGCACATCAACCTGGTAGTGTGCAGAACTACAACTATTTGCCCATATGTGTAAAAACACTTATTTGCAAGGCTAGGGAAGGAATCAGCATGGACCATATCCACAGGGACACAGGTGACCTTCAACACTCTTAGGATCAGAGGATCATAACAGGTTACTAGGCTACTGGCCCTGAGGCCCTTATAAGCCTAGCCAAGATTTTAGCCCATGTTTAGACAAGTCAGCACCCAAATCTCCTGTCCAGCAGGGACACAGGTGGAGTCTCAGGGGTGTATTTTCTGTTTTCCATCCAGTTATCCAGGTTGCGCTTAAAAAGGGATAATGAGGTACTTTGCTAGACATGGAGAGGGAGTCTATTCCACAGACGGGGGAGTCTCTGGGACACAAATCTGTTCCACCAACAAGTCCTATTGATGTCATGGACCAAGTTGAGGTTGTGCATATAGGTTGCTGGAGTGGACATGACTTGTGGATATGCAGCAGACGCATCAAGGTTGGGTCTGAGATTGCTTTGTATGCCAGAGGTCACCTCTGAGGAGTCTGTATGAAATTGTGTAAAGCGACAGGGTTTTTACCCTATCTGTATAGAGTAGATGTTTGAGGGCCTTGATTCTCCTGGTGAGGAAGCTCTATGATCTCTCCAGCTGTTGCATGTGCTTTGCAAGGTACATGCCGCAGGGAGTGTTTTACTCAATAATTGGCCTTATAAGGGAAGAATACTGGGATGTTATGACCTCCTTGTCCATGGATGAGATAACCTTACTTATGAAGTGGGTCATGTAGAAAGCAACATGGTGGTCAAAAGTTAGCTTGCTGTCAACCTGGGTGCCCAAATCCCTCATTACTGATTCTGTACTTAAGATGTTGTTATTAATGTGATAATATGTGGGAATGTCACTCTCCCCAAATGGGATGATGATGCATTTTTTGGCATTCAGCTTGAGGCCATGTTTCTGGCACCAGTCATTTGTTTGGGTGAGACCCTCTTGGAGGATGTCCACATCACATGGGGAATTGATGACTGCGCCCAGCTTGCAGTCATCTGCAGAATTGGTCTGCTATAGCCCATTGGTTTTGTCCCGCACCTCAGAGAAGTATATCTTGAATAACAGAGGCTCCAAGACCATTCCTTGGGGTACGCTGCTCATTACAGGTCTACTGCTTGAGATGGCTTCCCCTATTTTGATTAGGTGGGTTCTATCAGTGAGCCAGTTTGCTACACATCTGGTAACATGGATTGATGCCTAGTTGAGAGAGTTTATCTGGTATGCCTGAGTGGGGAATAGTGTCAAAGGCTTTAGCCAGGTCAACATAGGTGGTCTGCACCGTCTTCTCCTCATCCATGGCTTTGGTGACTGTCTCAAAGAAGTCAACCAGATTTAACAGACATGACCTCCCCTTGACAAAGCCAAACTGGGTGGGATCAATTGATTGGAGGTTGCCAGTGTCCCTTTTAATCAGATCCATGATAATCTGTCCCTTGTGGACTTCTTGCATACTGACCCCATAGATTTGGATGAGAGATAACAGAACATACTGCCTATGTTGACTTATCCAAGGCCTATGACATTATCCCCCATTCATGTGTCATACTGAAGATCTTCCTTGTGGGAATTAAGCCATACAGTAGTACAGGCAACCCTACTGGTTCACTGATATAACACACACTCTCAAAGCTGGGGACTGCACCTCCATCAGTAGCCAATTACCATTAGAATATAACAAAGATCTGTGCTAGGCCCTCAACTGTTAGCAGACTACTTCCCTGAGGCACAGGCAATGGTAGATTGCCTGTGGTTTGCCAAGTTTGCAAATGACTGGTAACTTGCTGCACTAATATAGAGTTTTCCAGTGATGGTAACATATTACAGAAGGAGCTGCCACACAGAAGTGATTGGTGCCAAACTCACAGACTGAACCTTACAGCGTACAATGGCTGATTGTCCCTTTTGGCAATGAAGTACCCCTGCTAATTATGACATACATAGCACCCCTCTAAGTTCAAACACAGTGTTGCAAGACTTGGGAACACATGTTGATAGCAATCTACACTTTCATCACTATGTGTTCGTAGTAGCAACACACACATTCTGCATTGTGCACATCATACATATTGACATCACATCCAAGACCAGGGTGGTCATACCTCTGCTGTACTCTACCCTTATCAGACCACTAATTGAGTACAATGCTCCCATCTGTCTGTACCTCACCAGACACCTGCACCAACTGAAGAAAACACAGGATTGTGCCTGGGAAACTCCAGAGCCTCCGAACATGACATACATGGAAAACCTGAAAGATCTGTCAGTGTACTCAGTATCATACAGGATGTTGAGAGGTGATCTATGCCTGCTGTATCGAGTAGTCTCAGACCCTGCCCTACTGGAAATGCTGCACATCTGCAAATCCAATAGGGCAAGAATAACTTGGCCCAGGGTTCTCAATCTAGCCTGCAACATAAACAGAACATGTTGGGAAAACAGATATATCCCCCACTGACTCACATGCCTCTGTAATAGGCTCCCACTGTGTAGATCAATGAATGTGTGTATACCTTTAAGAGGCTATCCAAGGGCTTGCATTAGAGTATAAATACTAATCATGTGTGAGCCTGACTGCCATTTTGTAGTTAGCTGTTGAGATGTGAACATGTATGTATTTAAGCTCTGTTTGTTAGTTAGTCCATTCGTATTTGAAGATTCTGCTATCCATTCTGATGTGTTTCTATGTATTAAAATGTCTGAATGAAACCCTAAGCCTTCTCATTATTTGTACTAGAGACAAACGTGTGACATGGTGCTGGAAGTGGCATGTTTAAAGGGCATGAAGTTTGAGATGGCATGGCTAAAATGATTAGAAGCATTTGGCTATGATTGGTGGAATGTACAGGAGTGAATCATCCTAAAAAGGGGTAAAAACTTTGCAAAACAAGTCAGAAATTGATTTAAATATTAAATATTGCTCAGCACTATTTCTTATTCATATAATATGAAAAGGGGCATACAGAACATTCTAAATGATATTCGCATAAACAGATATGTATGCTATTGATAAAAATATTTGAATTACAACAGAAAATGTTTGAAATATATAAAATGAATGAAAATAAGGTTAATGATCGCATTTACACAAAGTATGTGAATTTTGTCATATTAAGCAAAGATATCCAAGTTATCAGAAGTGTATAAAGTGTTCTCATGTTTGTACTGTGTTACAGTAAAGCTATTTCACAAAGTACAACCATAACAAGGCATATTTTGCAAAGTAAAATATTTCAGGGAGTTTATTGTGCATTTGAATATTGTTACAAGCTCACAGAACAGTTTGTTCATGCATAACTACAAGGGCCATATTTTTAGTGTTTTTGTGAATACTTTGTGGGCATGGCAGACAGATTTCAAAAACCCAGTGCACTTGTGTTTGGCAGTAATATTGCTGATAACTGGAGAGTGTTTGAGCAAGAGTTGCATCGGGTTTGACATTTTCAAACAGGCTGCATTTTCTGATAAAGATGACCATACAAAGACATTTATTCTACTCAGTTTAGCTGGGTCAGAAGCCATAGAATCCATAGAAAGGGAGCGCTCATTTATGTATGTACCTGCTATTTATGCTGGAGAAGGCAAAAACCATCATACTGTTGTACTGGCTGAGTGAATGGAGGAGCCAAAGTGCTTAAAATGTAAATTTAGAGACATATTACAATGGAAAGGCACTTATTTTACACAAGGGATCAAAAGCACAGTGAAACTTTTGCAGCATATATAAATGACCTGAGAAAGCTAAAACGTACAGATTTGTTGACTTAAGGGATTAGTTGATAAAAGACAGACTTGTGTGTGACATAAAAGGTGATGCTGTGAGAAACATTTTGCTTTGTGACAGTGATTTATCTTTTAATATGGCCATTGAGGCTTGTCAGCTATTCAAGCTTACAGAAAAGCACACAAATATGTTTACAAATGAGAATAGCTCTAGAAGGCACAGTGATAAAGCTCATGTTGATAGTATGCAGCATATGGTCAAAAGAAACAGGCCCAGGCACATGGCAGCTGTAACCCCTGCAACACCTACTGGTAAACCCCAGAACTTTCTAGCACATTGCAGACTTCACACAGTCTCAGTGAAGCACAAGAGTGAGTCAGCAAACTAAAAGTGTGGGCCCCAATCTAGTTTCATTGCCAGCTGGCATAATTGTGGTGGTAATCATAAATCTGAAAGGCAAAAATATTTAACTTTTGGTCAACAGTGCCACAAATGTAATAAATGGAATCACTTCAAAAGATTTTGTAAATCTAAAGGCCCACATTCTTTTATTAATGGGGAACATTTTAAGAAATTAGTTGATCAGTTAAATTATGACAGCCCTGCTCTTTATGTTGATGATGTGTCAGTGCTTCATGAAATGGTCAATGTAGTAGATGTAAGGACAAAGAATGAAATATTTTGTACTGTTTGGATAAATGGCAAACCCACAGAGCTCAACGTTGATACAGGTTCCAAGTGCAATGTTATGTTTACAAAAATATTTTCTAGAGTCTGTAAAGTTGAAAGGCTTGATTTGGCAAGGTGTACAAAACGTATTGCTTGTGGAGGTAAAGAAATTCAGATTGAAGGCTCAGTAGTGCATTCATGTTACTCTGCTGGAAGATGCTATGGTATGTTATTTTATGTGGTCAAGAGGCACATCATTATTAGGGCTCAGAGACTCCTTGAACATGGGAATGGTTCCATTTAATAAAGAAGTCCACCATATTAGCTTAAAAGACCACTACTCTAATTTTGCCCAGCACATTTTTCTTCCTATGCTGATCTTTTCCAAGACAAACTAGGCAAACTTCCAGTTGTGTACTCCATGAAGTTAGACACAGAGATCAGTCCAGTTATCAGGCCAGCATGCAAAGTTCCAATAGCCATGCAGGACAGAGTCAAAGCCGAGTTAGATAAAATTGTGCGGCAAGGTGTTATTTGTCCTGTAGAAATTCCTACAGAATGGGTATCTTCCTTGGTAGTAGCTCACAAGAAAAGCTCAGATGACATCAGAATATGTATTGACCCATGAAATTTGAACAAAGTGCTAAAAATACATCATCATCCAATGCACACAGTAAAAGAAGTCGCAGCTTTTATGCCAAATGCCAGTATTTTTTCTGTCTTAGATGCAAATAGTTAATTTTGGCAAATTCAGCTTGACAGAAAATCCTCTTTCCTTACAATTTTCAGTACTCCATTTGTCAGGTACAGATTTTTGAGAATGCCATTTGAGATAAATTCCGCAAGTTAAGTCTTTCAACAAGCAATGGAACAATTTTTTTATCTGGCTATCCTTGTGCTATCATAGTAGACGACATACTGGTAGGAGGTCATGATGAAGCACAACATGACAGAAACCTCAGAAAAGTTCTAGAAAGGGCACATCAAGTGAATCTTAAGCTCAGTCCACACAAATGCAATAGGCAAATTCATTCCAAACTTGAGCCAATTATCAGCACCACTCAGAGAGCTGACACCTAAAGATGTATCCTGGTCTTGGTTAGAGCAACACCAAAGAGCATTTGATGTCCTGAAACAGAGATTTGCTACAATGCATAATGTTCACAAGCCAGTTACACTTTCCTGTGATGCTTTGAAATTTGGTATTGGTGCAGTCATTCTACAAGAGAATAAATCTGTTGCCTGTGCATCGAGAGCTCTTACCCAAACTGAACAGCAGAACACCCAGACTGAGAAAGAGCTTTTGGCAATTGTGTTTGCATGTTCCAAGTTAAATGATTGTATTTATGGCAGACCTATCAAGACTGAAACATACCACCAACCATTAGTCACAATCCTGAGAAAGCCACTGCATTCAGCTTCAGCCAGACTGCAACACATGATGCTGAGATTGCAAAAGTACAATATCAATCTTGTCGACAAGAAAGGCAAACTTCTTTATCTTGCTGCTATATTATCTAAATTGCCCAGAAATACCACTGAACAGAATGAAAATCCAGGTTCTCATTCAATTGATTTTGAAGTCACAGAAGTGCGTAATTTTTCTTCCACATGTCTTGATGAGCTGAGAGATCACACAACCACAGATCCAGTTTTACAGAGGCTCAACCACTTTATCAATCAAGGATGGCCATCAAAGCAATCTAGTTTACCTCAAGAACTGCAACCTTATTTTCCATACAGAGATGAGATTTTGTCTGACAAAGGTATCATAATGAAAGGTCTGAAAGTAAATTTTCAAAAGTCCTTGCAACCAGTGTACAATATTATCTTGCATCATGGTCACCCAGGAACCAAATCTACCAAAAGAAGGGTGAGAGAGATAGCATTTTGGCCTTCTATGTCACAAGACATCGAGAGAGCACTTTATTTTTATTCCACATCTAATAGAACAAAGCTTCATCAACAGAAAGAACTACTTCAGCTTAACCAGACTCCGGAACTATCTTGGTCGACAGTAGCCACTGATATCTTCGAGTGGAATTCCAGGACATTATTTGGTGTTAGTAGACTCTTACTCCAACTGGTTCGAGATTGACTTACTTCCTAACCTAGCATCCAGTACAGTCATTACTAAGATGAAGCATCATTTTGCTGTACATGGTAGTCACCACAAAGTTATTTCTGACAATGGCACACAGTTTACAAGCCAGCAGTTCAAAACATTTGTTGAAGAATGGGACTTTACTCATGTCACAAGTAGTCCAGCATACCCACAGTCAAATGGTTTGGCAGAATGTGCAGGGCAAAGTGCAAAGCAGTTACTTAAGGAGTCAAAATGAGATAATAGTGATGTTTTTCTGAATCTCTTGAATCTGAGAAATATTCCTTGAGATAACCATCTTGGTTCACCTGCTCAGAGATTTCTGTGGAGACAAACCAGAACCACATTACCACTCAGTAGTCAATTGTTGGTTCCATGTGTCAAGAACAACTAATCAGTGAAACATAATCTGTTGAGGAAACACCTAATCCAGAAGTTCATAGGTTCATAGGTTGGTACTAGGCTATCGGCCCTAAAGCCTATACAAGCCTAGCCATAACGTACTACTATGATAAGACCAGCAGACCGCTCAATCCGTTATGAGAGGGAAAAGTGGTAAGGATGCAAAAGTCCAAAGGTTATGATCAGATTGGTGTCATGAAGAATATTTGTCCAGAGCTGAGATCACACATTGTGAAAACAGGAGAAGGATTCTTTAAGCAGAATTGGAGACATTTGCTATCAATTTTCAAGGCTATACCACAGCAGATAGCCTGTGAGAGAGACTCTTTATCTCAGAGTGAGTTGACCAGTGTTCTAATTCCAAAGGAAGTTCCAGAGGACATTCCTGTTCCTGTGATGAATCGAGACATTCCTTTATATGAGTTGTATATTGCAGACTATCCCTGTTGCTAAATTTAGTCCCAACTGATATGTTACTAGATATGATAGAATTTCTAAACTCTGTAGCAGATGTAAATCAACTTGGTCTGAACATTGTATTTTGTTTCTGAAGTACATAGTAATGCATACCTTTCTCTGATATTCTTTTGCATAAAGGGTAATCGTTTTAAGAAAGAGGATGTACAACAATGAATATGTATATACCTTTAAGAAGATATCCAAGGGCTTGCACTGGAGTATAAATACTGAGGCTGAGCACATGTGAGCCTGACTGTCATTTTGTAGTTAGCTGTTGAGATATGAACATATATGTATTTAAGTTCTGTCAGTTTGTTTGTATTTAAAGATGCTGCTATCCATCCTGATGTGTTTCTATGTATTAAAGCATCTGAATGAAACCCCAAGCCTTCTCATTATTTGTACTAGAGATGAATAAGTGAGGCACTGCATGTGAATCAGTGCTCCTCAATGACCCTGTTGAAGTGCAACCTTGACTACTGGTTGGGTGATTAAAAAGTCACCTCTGGGGTGCCACCTGTGTCCCTCATGGACAATGCCAGTTGGCTCTGCTCACAAAATCACTCTAAGAACTACCGTCAAACTATGCTCAATAAGGGTTCTTATGTTTTTACAAAGATAGGCTTCTAAATTCTTTAGGGCCATTAGGCTAGTAGCCTCCTATGTACATATGAAGCTATGAATGTATGCAGATCTCCAAACATTTTGTCTCCCACATGGCCTGTTGATGTCATCTACTATATGTTCACCTACAGTCTTGTAAAAGACAGACTTGTTATGTGGTGCTTTTGTAATGTACTGTGTTCTGTAGTCTGTGTACCTTAGATAGGTAGGAGTTTTGTACTTACTGCTGTCAACTGGGTTTGTGTCTGTGTCTAGCCAGAAAAGCAGAAGTGTATATCCTACAGTTACCACTCTAATCCCATGGAGTGACAGTATTTTCATGGTTGCATATGCCTACACATGATTTCATGCAAGCCTCCCAACTTCTTCTCTCCTACATGCACTGCTGATGTCATCTACTATAAGCTGACCTGCAGCCATGTAAAAGTCAGACTTGTGCTGTGGTGCATGCATAAAGTATTGAGTTCTGTAGTCTGTGTACTTAGCTAGGGGTTCTGTTTTCACTGCAGTCAGGTGTGTGTGTGTGTGTGTGTGTGTGTGTGTGTGTGTGTGTGTGTGTGTGTGTGTGTGTGTGTGCATGTGTGTGTGTGTGTGTGTGCTGACTGTTATATTCTCCTCAACAGACACTGCTGATGTCATCAGCTATAAAGTGTTGTCTGACAGGCTCCAAGTCAGACATGAGCTATGGAGCTTGCATAAAGTACTGTGTTCTACAATCTGCATACTTAGATAAGTAGGGGTTCTTTTCTCACTGCAGTCAACTGTGTGTGTTTGTGAACCTGCCTGAAAGTAGAAAGAGCATATTACAACAGTGTGTTGGACATTGGTTTTACAATCTCCTCTCAAATGATTCTGCTAATTTGCAGATGTTCAGTATACACATCAGGGCAGGGTCTGTGTCCTGTAGTTCACCAACCACAAGCATGGAAAAAGAAATATAATAGAAACAACCAAAGGCTTCCAGACAAAATGTATTATCAGCACAATGATACTGTCCAGGCACAAGTCACCTCATCCTTTCCAATACAGATTTCAGGAACAAGGCTTTCAGTATATCCATGTATGTTATGGCATGGTTTGTAGAACCTGAATTTTCTGGGTGAAACCCCCGTAGTCTGTCCTGCTTCTGCAGGTGTCTTGTGAGGTACATGCAAAAGAAAGCATTATACTGTATTAGTGTTCAGATGAGATTTCAGTACAGTGCTGGTATATCCTCCTTAGAGCTGGATACAATGGCCTGACTTCTGAGATGTATGACAAAGCCTTTCCATACCACTGTGAACACTTGGTCAAAGTTCAGATTGCTATCTACGTGCATTCCAAAATCATGCGCCACTGGTTTCAGCATGGGGGGAGTGTTGCCAATAGTGTATTTACCAGAAAATTCCACTTTGCACAAGGCAGAAATCCTGATGCCAGATGTATTTATTAGTAAACCATGTGGCTTTGGCACCAATCTTGTGTGTTAGCCCATCTCGTACTACAGTAAAATCCTTGGTGGAATCAATGATTGCAACCATTACATATGAGTCAGCAAACATGGTAAGCTACAGGTCATATTCTGTAGCCTGGACTGTTGAGAAATAGATTCCAAACAGTATAGGGTCCAGCACAGATCCTTGGGGTACACTAATGGTAACAGCTGCAATGGTAAACGTTGATTCACCAATTTTCACAGTATGTGGTCTGTCAGTGAGGACATTGGTTAACCATCTAGTGATGTAAGTGTTAATCCCCAGCTGATAGAGTTTGTCAATGATACCTGAGTGGGGGGGCTGTGTCCATATCCTAGGGCAGATCAAGATAGGCAGTATGCACTGTGTCACCTTCATGCAGACCTACCACACAAAAACAATGAGCTGTGACAACATCACAGATCCCCTAGAGAATGACAGAACATAATCCTACCTGACACAGTGTGATACACACTTCAACACACCATCCAGATGGACTATGTTCCCATAGAATGGTGTACATTGACATGCATCCATCTGAGTGGGCTGGAGACAGCACCTGAGTCATGCATATATAGACACATCCTGAGTCTCTTGATCCATGAGGCTGACCAATATGTCATCATGGACCTTCTCTAAATGGACCCTAGTAATATATTGGCTGTGTACAACAGACGTGTGAGCTTTTGATGCTACATCTATGTCTGTTACATCTCTCAGATGTCCTCAAATAGCATCATCCTGTGGAACTTGAAAAGGCCAAGCAGTCGACAGCAGTCCATACTGAGGTATTCACTCCACAATGACAGATGTGACCATCAAAACCTATATCACCAAATGGGTAAAACAGTGGATCATATTAGTGTCATCTAAATATGTAGAAATGTGTGAAGTGACCTATATCTCATATCCAGTGATCAAGTGTTTACATCAGGCCTGTCTACTAGGCCATTTCCTGTTCATGATTGAAATCACAGATGACATACAAATCCTGTGTCCTTACAGTTGTCTGCAGGACTACAGATTGTGGACAATCATTTACTCCAGTTATGATATTAGTATAATACAGGCAGTATCAGTACACATCAAAAACTGGTGCTGCAGCCATGATGACACATGAGATGAAAAGAAAGTGCAAATTTGTTTCATTATGCAAGCAAATGCACAGACCAAGGATCATGTAGATGTCACACCTATCAGCAGACCAGTTGTTATGTGGCCTGTGTCTTGGCATATATGGTATGTGGAATGTCCACCAGCATGTGTCCACAGTGGTGAGTACTCCCTTGTATGTAACTCAACTACTGAGTATGTGCAGGACATCCACATGACAGGCCATAAAACCTTCATAGTTCACAGCCTTCACCACACCAATACCTGAGTACAATGTGTCCTTCTTCATGTCCCTCCATACACATCTTCCAATGATGTGTAACTGAAGTGTATCACCATTGTCACTGTGAACTGTCACACATCTATTTGTACATACCTATGTGCTAGTTTTGTTGTGTAAACATTACTGTTTGATGACATAGAACCCCCATCAATGTGTAATACGATATGCATCTGTGATATCTGTTTTGGTAATGCACTCTTGACCTACATAGCTGTTTAACAACATTGATGACATGGTTTACATTTGTGACAGTGAGGATTGTGCCATATATATCTCTGACATGCACACAAGTCAACTAGCCTGTTTGTGATCATAAGATAAAGTGTGTCTCCTCACACCTCCTGCATATGTTAGTGTTAGGAGAGTGCACTTGATTACACTCATAGATTGCTGGCATGTCCTAATAGTTGTACAAGTGTGTTGGTGCAGAACCATCTATGCTCACTCAGAAACACATCTGCTGTGTCAGAGACATGGGTATTGCTGGTGGTTTTATTCTGATATTGTCCATGATTGTACATGATGGTTTTATTGTTGGCCATGAACCTGTATCTGTGTCCTACATGTTGGAAGCCTCTGCTGACAATACAGGCATAATCAGGCAAATCGGTTTGCACAGCTTCACAAATTTCACAATATGCACCCAACCCCAATTGTATTTAACATCCATGATATATGTTCTCTCCAGTGTTTATGTCTGGATATTTATATCACACATACATCCTCCACTGTTATGTCACCTTGTGTGACAGTCACATTATATACATTTGTCACTGTGCAGTTATTAGTGTTCCTGCTGCAGCTGCCTTCCTTTTACATTTCCTCATGTGTGGTACATTACAATGTTTCACGTGTCCTCCTTCTTGGTGTTTATCCCTAAACTTCATCTGTGTGTCCCTATTCAATAAACACACTTCCCATGACTATTTCTTATAAATGGCAGTCCATTTAGTATTACAGATCATTGACACAACGTGTACAATCTGTCTTGGATGGGGATTCCACAATACTCAGCACTATATACACTGTCCTGTTCTGTGCCTGCAACATAATACATTAATATATGAAAAACCCTGGTGGTCTTTGTGCTATTCCATGCAATCCCACTAACCCAGTTTGCTATGCTGTAATTAAATTCACTATCTGTGTTGCATTACATGGTTTCCTGGCCACCATGAAACCCTGCATGTTTATGTTTTAGGGTGAGCCATGGCATGAATCTTCATTAAGCACTGCTGCTCACAGCTCAAATACATAGAATCCACGTAGGCTCTGCTTGAAGCCTACATGGAGTTTATTGACTCACAGTGTTACTTTTTTTTAATTACTAAATAATTATTTTGAAAGTGTGAGTCGAAGAGTAGGGAACAATCATTAAAACATTAAGTAGCAGTGTTGCCAAATCAATATAAACAATTCTAGCTAATCAGTAAGTGCAAAGGCAAACAAAAGTCTAGTGCAGTATATTCTACAAATAAGAAAATATATTTATTAAATATTTGAAATATGTGATGGAAACCCAACGTAATTATCACAATATTACACCTGAGGCTCTTCAGTGCATATATTTTTTACATAATAAGTGGGATAGACAGTGAAAAAGAGAAGAACATATAAATGACATGAAGTATGTTTTAATCATGTAGTGCCAGAATTTTCAAGTTATGTAAAGAATAACAATGTGTGCTTTAATAAGTGTGTGTCATTTCCTCAGGGAGCATTGCAAATTAATTTATTTATTTATTCATTTATTTGCTTATTTGTAATTGTTTATTGGGTTAGACCAACTGGAATTAGTCAAAAACACCTTTTCAGTGGAGATCTGGAGAGACAACCTCTAAGTTTTACATTTTACAGTTCATTCAGTAGTATACATAAAACATATGCATGTGTATACAGTATTGTTACATTCATGTGAGTTAAGTGCATTTATTACAGAAGAAAGATACTGCTGCATTAGTGGATATTGAAACAGTTGAACTATTGAAGTGGAGCATTAGTGAGAATATAGAAATATACCAGTGTTATTGGTATTTGTGGTAGTATAAAGTCATTTTTTATTTAGCAGTGGAGGAAATAGAAACAGAAGTGTGTAAGAACTGGCAAGTTAGGACAATAGAGAGATGTTCAAAACAGGAAAATGAGGGTAAGAGGAAGCGATGGATATGTTAGAGCATTTAACTTTGGTTACTGATCGATAGTTATGCAGACTGGAAGTATTAGGAGTATAAGTGCTGGAAAAAGTTGTTATTGGTAGCTTTGAGATAGATGAGGCTTTGTTTGAAGGACATGAGCAGTAACATGTCCAGTAAGAATAGAGAAATGCTCTTTATTTAGTCTGAAAGAGTCTTTGGTTAGTGGTTTCACAAAGAAACATAGGCAGAGAATTCAACAGTTTGAACACGCTAGAAGAATAGAGGGTTTTGCATTGTAAGTTTTTCAGAAGGTCTAAGTAGCTGAGCAGGAGAACACCAGGACATGAGAGACTTAGCTGCAGTGGATGCAACAGAGCCATAGTAGATCTTATGTGCTTGTTTCAAGTGAATTACACTGACTAAGTTGGAGAACTCCAGTCAATGCTGCTGACTGAGTGACTCATAGTGGTGAGTATGAGGAGAAGAGCTGGTGGCAAATCTGACAATTTTGTTACATGTTTGCTCTAGCTTTGAGTAGTGGGTTGAGAGTAGTTCTGTTACAACAGATGCTGCACATGAGGGTAGAGGCATCTCATTAGCAAAATGTATGATTATGTCACATGTGTGCATGCATCCAATGTCAAAAGTACCGAACTATATTAAATATTCTGATGTATAGCAGAGGGCAAAAGCTGCTAACTATTGAAGTATTATTGCAGGGCAGCTAAGATCGTGAGCAGTGAAGTAAAAACAGGGTTTGGATTTCATTATTTCTTACTTGTGATCATAATAAAGTCCCTTATCTTTCTTACGAAGCTGGGTGTTTCCTGTGAAACTTCTGTGAGCATTCTACTAGAATTACCAAGTTATAGAAATCTTTAAGAAATAGTTTGGGAAATCTGGGTATATAGTCATATGTAGCATTTGAAAAGTGCTTATTTTTAGGGATTTTCCATTCAGTTGCCAAATACAGCAAATTATAGATGACGAGACAGTATCATGACTTGACTTCGTTTGGGTGTGGACCATGGTCTGTCAGCTATATTATCTCACTTTACAGATAGCTGAGACTAAGAAACAAGCGAGAATGTGGTTATACATGCATGCAAGATTTGTTCATCAAACTCTTACTGACAGTAGTCTATGAAGCTAATTTTTTTCTCATTATTTAATAAAATACAATTTAATGCAGCATGAAAGTGTCAACTATGGCCCATTTCATTCGGGATATAGAACCGTTGCCATCCTACTGAAAGGAAGCCCTGATGGCCAGAGCAGACCAAGTACCACAGGTTCAGATGTTGTATTGCTAGGTTAGGTATCACTTCCTCCTCCACAATTAGTCCTTCAGAAGGAAGATATAAAGAAAAAAAATAATACACACATGCATGTGTACTCATAGGTTCATAGGTTCATTGGTGTGTGCTAGGCTAATGGCCTTGGAGCCTTTACAAGCATAGCCCATTGAAGTGCCCTGGCATCATACCATCTGACTCAAGTGGCATGGATGCCATATACATCTTGTTGTTGGGACAATTGCTCCTACCTTCTGCACCATCCAGCCATGTTCATTTCACACTCCTCTTCTTCAGATAACAGAGTGTTCACTTCTGTCTATTTATACAAAAGTGGTAAGATACCAGAACAAAACAGTTACTGTACATCTTTGTCTGTCACTCTATAATCTCTGACTTTCAATTGTAAAGTAGGTCAGGATGGCACTACCTCTTGTCACTGTAATAATGCTGCCATGCATCACCAGATAGTCTGATGGCACTGTCACATTCATCATCATCTTGGCAAGCTAACCCCAAGCACTGGCTTTCAGTAAGGCCCATTATAAAGTTCTCAAAGGGGCTGCTAAAAGTCCCTTTGTAAGATGTTCAACAAAACCTTGTTGTCCTTGGCACAATATATTGGAGCACTGCATTCCACTAAACCAGCTTTAGCTTTGACCAATCAGTCATTTCTACTCAAAGAGTACAATGGTAGCCCTATGCACATGGAAGCATGTTTGAAGTTCATGTGTTGCAATATGCAAGCTGGTGGAGAGCTTTCCAAGTGCATTTCCACTTTTCATCACTGTAATGCAGCTATGGAGTTGGTATACATAATTTTGTGGAATTTCTGGGGCTCCATCCCTCACATGGGGGTGTAGGTGGACTTGCCCCTGGGCAAAAATGTTTTTCATATGTGTGTGCATGTGTGTGTGTGTGTGTGTGTGTGTGTGTGTGTGTGTGTGTGTGTGTGTGTGTGTGTGTGTGTATTAGTGATCAAGAAGAGGAGGAGGAGTGTGAGGACAGCACCAAGGATCAAATGGTGGAAATTGAAAAAGGGTAATTGTGAGGAGGAGTTCAGGGATGAGTTAAGACAGGCACTGGGGGGCAGTGAAGAGTTACCAAATAGCTGGGTAACTACAGCAGAGCTAGTAAGGGAGACAGCTAGAAAGGTGCTTGGTATCACATCTAGACAGAGGAAGGACGACAAGGAGACATGGTGGTGGAATGAGGAAGTACAGGAGAGTATACAGACAAAGTGGTTGGCAAAGAAGAAGTGGGATTGTCAGAGAGATGAAGAAAGTAGACAGGAGTATAAGGAGATGAGGTGCAGGGCAAAGAGAGAGGTGGCAAAGGCTAAAGATAAGGCATATGAAGAGTTGTATGAAAGGTTGGACACTAAGGAGGGAGAAAAGAACCTGTACCGATTGGCTAGACAGAGGGACCGAGCTAGGAAAGATGTGCAGCAGATAAAGGTGATAAAGGATAATGAGGGAAACATACTCACAAGCGAGGAGAGTGTGTTGAGGAGATGGAAATAGTACTTTGAGGGGTTGATGAATGAAGAGAATGAGAGGGAGAGAAGGTTGGATATGTAGGGATAGTAAATCATGAAGTACAATGGATTAGCAAGGAGGAAGTAAGGATAGCTATAAAGAGAATAAAGAATGGAAAGGCTGTTGGCCCAGATGACATACCTGTGGAAGCATGGAGGTGTTTAGGTGAAATGGCAGTAGAGTTTTTAACCAGGTTGTTTAATGAAATCTTGGAAAATGAGAGGATGCCTGAGGAATGGAGAAAAAGTGTTCTGGTACCAATTTTCAAGAATAAGGGTGATGTGCAGAGCTGTAGTAACTACAGAGGGATTAAACTGAGCAGTCACAGCATGAAGTTATGAGAAAGAGTAGTGGAAGCTAGGTTAAGAAGGGACGTGATGATAAGTGATCAGCAGTATGGTTTCATGCCGGGAAAGAGCACTACAGATGTGATGTTTGCTCTGAGAGTATTGATGGAAAGTACAGAGAATGTCAGAAGGAGTTGCATTGTGTTTTTGTAGACTTAGAGAAAGCATATGACAGGGTGCCTAGAGAGGAGTTGTGGTATGGTATGAGGAAGTCAGGAGTGTCAGAGAAGCATGTAAGAGTGGTACAAGATATGTACAAGGGTAGTGTGACAGCGGTGAGGTCTGTGGTGGGAGTGACGGATGCATTTAAGGTGAAGGTGGGGTTACATCAAGGATCAGCTCTGAGCCCTTTCTTATTTGCAATGGTGATGGACAGGTTGACAGACGAGATCAGACAGGAGTCCCCGTGGACTATGATGTTTGCAGATGACATTGTGATCTGTAGTGAGAGTAGGGAACAGGTGGCGGAGTCCCTGGAGAGATGGAGATATGCTCTAGAGAGAAGAGGAATGAAGTACAGCAGGACTAAGACAGAATATATGTGTGTGAATGAGAGGGAGGATAGAGGAATGGTGAGGATGCAAGGAGTAGAGGTGGCGAAGGTGGATAATTTAAATACTTGGGGTCAGTAGTTCAGATTAACGGTGAGTGTGGAAGAGATGTGAAGAAGAGAGTACAGGCAGGATGGAGTTGGTGGAGAAGAGTGTCAGGAGTGATTTGTGACAGATGAGTACCTGTAGGAGTGAAAGGGAAGTTCTAGAAGAGGGTAGTGAGACCAGCTATGTTATATGGGTTGGAGACAGTGGCATTGACAAAAAGGCAGGAGTTTGAGCTGGATGTGGCAGAGTTAAAGATGTTAAGATTTGCACTGGGTGTGACGAGGTTGGACAGGATTAAGAATAAGTATATTAGAGGGTCAGCCCAGGTTGGAAGGTTTGGAGACAAAGCCAGAGAGGCAAGATTACGTTGGTTTGGACATGTGCTGAGGAGGGATGCTGAGTATATTGGAAAAAATATGGTAAGGATGAAGCTACCAGGTAACAGGAAAAGATGAAGGCCTAAGATAAGGTTTATGGATGTGGTGAGAGAGGACATGCAGGTGGTTGATGTGACAGAGCAAGATGCAGAGGACAGAAAGAAATGGAAACAGGTGATCCGCTGTGGTGACCCCTAACGGGAACAGCCGAAAGACATATATATATATATATATATATATATATATTCATATATATATATATATATATATATATATATATATATATATATATATATATATGGGGCTACTGCATTTCATGGAAAGTGCATTTCACTGAAAATGAAATCACTAGGGCAACTTCACTGAATGTTCACTTCACTGAAAACTCATTTGACTGAAACTCATTTCATTGAACGTTATATATGGCCTTTTCCTCCACTGTAGTGCTATTCTGGAGTTAGTATATATAGTAAGTGGGGGTGTGAGAGGCACAGCCCCCCACATTGGGGGGTGTAGGGAGGGTGAAGCCCCCCACATACTTTGGTTATATATTGTCTTCTGGAAACAGTTATTAATTACACTTGCTAGTATCCATGTGTATAGTTTAAAATGTTTATAATATGCACCCCTTACTTTATATACTAACTCCAGAATTGCACTACAGTGGGGAAAAGGCCATATATAACTTTCAACAAAATGAGTTTCGGTCAAATGAGTTTTCAGTGAAGTGAACTTTCAGTGAAGTGGCCATACTGATTTCATTTTCAGTGAAATGAACTTTCCATGAAATGCAGTAAACCCATATGTATATATCTATATCTATATATCTATATATATATATATATATATATATATATATATATATATATATATATATATATATATATATGTATTTATTTATTTATTTATTTATTTGTTTTATATGTTTTCGACTCATTATTTCTGGTCTTCAATTTTCAGAAAAAGGATGTGCTTTAACTGCATGTAGATAAACCCCATTGGTTTATTGAACTGGTCCTGCATTTTTGTAGAGAATTTATTGCAAGATGTGTGTGTGTGTGTGTGTGTGTGTGTGTGTGTGTGTGTGTGTGTGTGTGTGTGTGTGTGTGTGTGTGTGTGTGTGTGTGTGTGTGTGTGTGCTTGTGTGTATGTATGAACCAGACATTTTTTTTTTCTTTTTTTTCTTTTTTTTTTTTTTTGTTACATTCCAAAACAATGTTTCTTGGTCAATAGCAGTATATGGCTTATATGGGTTAAGTCGCCAGGGCAATCACCTCCTGTGTTTCAACATTGTTCTTTTACAATGTGGTTGGCTCATACTTTGTATCTCTTTATAGTAAATTTAGTACATATTAATACCAATATATTTCAGGCCTACCAAAGCAACACTTTTGGCCAATAACTTTGCAAATAACTCAATCTTTTGATTGAATGAATAAAATAATTGGTAAAATGTGCTGTTGATTCTATATCTTCTCTAATTATTGTATCTATTTTTCACTATCTTTTTATCAGCAATGCTATACTAACAATTTGAAAATACCTTTACTAGTCTGGTGAACATTGTGAAAGTTCAGGTTAACATCACATTTTCTAAGAAAGAGTATTACTTCCCTTTTCCTAATTTGTTATGGCTATGATTTAATCTACAAAATCAGCATCAAAAGTAAAAGATCTTAATTTAAAAGGTTTGTTGCACAAACAGATATTCTATTGCAAGAGATCATTGCTAACTCTACTGATATAAAATGCAAGCATGATCATCTTGAAGTTAATACATAGTTTTCTCTGCATATTCAGCCAAGAAGAAGAAGAAGACAGATGTAGCTTGGTCAAGTGGTGCCATGAATAGTCCCCAGACTGGCACACGATAAACCAAAAGGTGACAACCAAAAAGGAAAAAAGGAGTCTTCCAAGTTACAGGAAAAAATAAATTGTTGAACTAAAGCATCAGCTATGGCTTCTTTAGCAATTCAGTCATGCCTTATCGGCCACTGTCAATCACACTCCATAGCAGCTTGCACCATGAGCGGCCATTACCATCCCCCTGACCTAGTTGCTACGCTTCATATTTTAAAGAATTTTCAGTAACTATCTAAATACAGAAAATCTAGAGGACTGTTCCTTCCTTATTCCATTTGATAAACTGGGGCTGAGCATAGGATTTTTGCCAAAACATATGCAGCAATACTTGTGTTCAGATGTAGCTGATAAGTGTTATGGAATTCTGCCTGGTGGGAAGAACCATACACCACTGATTTACCTCTAAAGTACTTTCTCTTAAAATATTGATTCACACATGTTCAGGTTTATTTCCTATTTTTCCATCTCATTTTAATCATTATATAGTACTAAACCATGCTGTAATGATATATGTCAAAGAACTACATTTTCAAAATAAAGATGTTTGATACCAGCCCAAATGGAACAATTGGGAGTCACTTGTCTGGCAATGCATCAGGAAGCCTTTTCTAGGGACAGCTTTTTAAAGCAAAAATATCTTCTATGTTATTTAATGTAGTAATATGTCTTTTGAAAAATCGGGCCTTGATAGCAACTGCCTACAACACTATATGTGAAGTTCACTGGAATTTTCACATTACTGCCTTGATATTTGGCAAAGATGGATGAAGCCCTTACTGTGACACAGGAAACCAGAATGCAGTTTTCAGCCCAAGCACTGGAGGTGCCAGACAGGGAGAGAGAGGAGGAAAGGGACATGGCCTACTCACTTCTCAAGGGGAGGGGAGGGGATGCTGATGGGCTACATAAAGAAGTATGATTTTTTTTTTGGAGTAGATCAAGGAAATCACTTTGCATGTTTGAGGAAAGAGATTGGGTGTGATTCATGGCAATTTCCTTTGTGGAAGTCAGAGATGCACAACACAGACAGTCCATTCCACATCCACCTTTGACTCTGTGAGACATCCATGATGATGTAGAACTTAAGTTGAAAACCCTTGAACTCAGCTTATAGCTGTCTATATGCTGGCCCTTCTTGACGGACATTCACCCTGGTGTCAGGGAGTGTATGGGCTGATTTCATAGGCGATGGCTGATTCTTGACAACTAGATGGGGTAAAGAGTATTAAAAAAAAAATCACATACTACTGAGTAAAAGTTAAATGTGTAGTTATTTGCTGGTCATAAAATCTATTTATTGCTTGTCAAAACAATGGCATAATTATGAAATCAAAGTATACAGACTGAAAATTTAGTATCTAAATGGACTTAAGGGATGTATAATGATGTAACTGCCTTGTGATATATGATGTTATTTAATTAATTTGTTATTGGCACCTTTGTCACATTAAAAGATGTGCATCGTCTGACTCATACAGATTTTTGGCAACTTTTCTTTTTTTTTTTTTTTTTTTTTTTTTGTTTGTGATTAGTACCTCCAGCGGACAGAGATGTGCCTGTAGTGGTAATTGAATGGAAATGCAATGATATCTTTGAAGTCAATAATCCCATGTAACATGTAGATAATTGTTTTAGAATTGAACAGCGCAGTCATGTTGGGAAGCTATAAAAAGCATTCGTTTACTCCTCTTCAATTCTCCAGTTACCCCTTTTGACATTACCCCTTGCAAAATGGAAAAAAAAAAAAAAAGATTCATACTTTTTTGAGAGCCAAAATTAAAAAAAAAAAAGAATGAAGAAAAGAAATGTGCAGCTCTATCAGTCTGGGTGTAATGCATGATTACAAGTACTGGTTGCACTGGAATAGTTAACATTTTTGAACTATTCCAGTTTTTCCAGATTCAGGATTTTTACTATGTTTATTATAAATAATATAGTAAAAAAATCTTACTTGTGGCTGTAAACATTGGCATGCAATCTAATTTCACATACAGGAGAAAACACCATAAATACTCTGGGAGCAGTATTAATGAATTAGAGAGCAGGGAGCAATGCCAGACAGTATGAAACTTGGCTGGATCATGATTATATTTAAATAAATGGAAATAAAATAAAAGTATCTGACCGTTCGATTCCCTTAGCGATCACCTTCCTGCCTTTATCCATCACTCTCCTTCATCTCTACACCTACAGTGCAATTATATCCAAACCTGCAACCTCCAAAACTTCAACCCACAATTCTTTTCTGATAGCTTAAAACAGATGAACTGGAACCCAATAAAAACTCTCCCTCTTGATGATGCTGTTATGTACTTTAACACTACCTTCATCAACCTGTTAAACTGTCTTTCCCCTCCTAGAACAAAAACAGTAAAATCCACCACTGCCCCTTGACTCTCCAAAGAAACACTAACCCTCATGCAAACCCGAGACAAATCTTAGAAACTTTACCAAAAACATAAAACACCCAACTCTCTCACCAAATATAAACAACTTTGTAATAGAGTTAAAAAATGTATTACTTCTGACCATAAATTATACTACTATAAGCTTCAAAACAACCACAAGTCTAACCCCAAAACATTTTGGACAAGCATCTCTACACTCCTTAATCCTGTTAGAAAATATAATCCCTGCCCTGAAACTAACTCACCAGACCACGTTATAGCCACCAAACTCAACTCCTTCATAGACTCCATAGCCAAGCTCACCACTTCTTTCCCTCAGACATCCACCACTCCTCCCACTCCTCCTACTCACAACCCCTCTCTCTCTACCTGTAATACGTCTCATTCCCTTCCCTTCTCCTTTAAACCTATCCCTGTCTCCACCATAAAAAAACTCTTGCAAAAGCTAAAACCATGCTCCAACACTCCTGACACCCTTCCTGCCAACTTCTTTAAAATGGCTGCAGATGGAATAGCATTACCTATCTGTATTTAAATTAACCTTTCAGTTCAAGACTCCTATGTACCCCTCCTCTGGAAAAAAGCCTTTGTAATTCCATTGCACAAATGTGGCAACAATACTGACATCCCAGACTTCTGCCCTATAGTCATCCTGTCCCCTATCTCAAAATTTCTTCAAAAATGTATTCACCTTCAACTCTTACCCCACCTTCTAGATAACCACATGCTTACCTCTACACAACATGGATTCAGACCTGGACATAGCACCACCACAGCCCTACTATCCTTTCTAGGCAATATTAACTGTCCCCTCAACTCTGGACATATTGTATCTGCTACTCTAGTAGACCTTTCTAAGGCCTTTGATACAATCTCCAATAGCCTTCTTCTTTCTAAGCTCTCCCAATTTAATCTCTCACTCATCTTTAAACTTTCAGAAAGACAGCAAGTTATCAAATGGAATAACTGCACCTCACTCTACCTTAACTCACTGACTGCTGTCCCCCAATGATCTATCCTGGGCCCTCTTCTATTTAATACCTTCTTAAATGACTACCATCTCTGCGTTCCCAATGCCAAACTTGTATAATACACAGATGACTCAACCATCATCTGCTCTGCTGAATCCCTACCTAAACGCTTGCATATAACACAAACTGCCTTTAACAGTTCTGAAACTTGGATGCTCAACAATCACTTCGCTCTTAACACATCCAAAACCAAAATTATGATCTTTACTCCTTCTAAGAATTCCAAAATAGACTCAAATGCCTTCCCCATACTAAGCCAAAGCAAAACCCACATTGAAATAGTCTCCCAAACAAAACATCTAGGTATTATTATTGATGATCAATTAAAATTCAACATTCACCTCCAAACCAACATCAAAAAACCCCACCAGAAACTAGGAATGTTCTACCGACACAAATGCTTCTTCTCTTCTGCAACTAACTTACCCTCTCCACCACATACCTCCTTCCCTCCCTCATGTATGGAGCTCCTCTCCTTACCAATCTGCAAGCCACCCTCAAAACTAAACTGGCATCATGTTACAATAAAATCTCCAAGTTTGCTACCAGCTCAAAATCCTTATCCCACCACTGTGGCTTCTTATACTCCTTGAACTGGCTGGAACTCTCCAACTATCCCTCCTATCTTCAACTGACTACTGCCCATACTGTTATTCGAAAACCATCACAATGTCCCTCTCTCCTCCATCCTCACTGTCCACCTTCCCAATCTAACTCTCAGATGTAATAACTAAATCCTCCTTGAAGTACACAAACCCACGCACAGCCCAGGGCAACTTCTCTTATCCTTCTTCCTTGCTCGAAAATGGAACCTTCTTCCTCCCCATATCCATACTACAAAAAAATCACTCTTCCTTCAAGTCTTTCCTCCATTCATACCTCTCATCTAGCTGAGAATGCTCCTGCTCCCACCCCTCCTAACCACCTCCCGACTAATTTAGCATACCCCAGCCCAGGTGGCTATGCTACCTGCTATATAGACATAACATACCTTCTTCTCTTTACACATTTTAAACTGCCTGCATATTTCAACGGTTTTGTATAACATTATGCTCTAATTACTAATGACTTTGTGTTTGTACTTATTGTATTTACTATTTTATTATATATTGTAGACATTTGTACCTTTAGCCTCAGGATGTGTTACTGGTTTATCTCCTGGCAATATATCTTATCTGATTATTGTATACACTATATATTGCTGAATTTTTGTAAATACTTTTACAAAAGCAGATTTAGCAGTGGTGCAGTGGTAGTGTTGTTGCTTCACAGCATGAGGCTCTCCAGTTCAATTCTCGGCTGGGGTGCCTTCTGTGTGGAGTCTGCGTGTCCTCCCTCCATTTGTGTTGGTTTCCTCTGGTTTCCTCCCATGTTACAAATACATGTGTCTGGAGCATTTTTCCCTGAGCCTCTGTTGAAAATTGGCTTAATTCCAAGTCGGACTTTTCCGGTTATCAAATGTTAAATAAATAAATAAAATGTTTTTCCTGTCGAGCTTTTCTCCCCAGGCCTCCATTGAAAAAGGGGTCATCTTGGTCTAATGGACTTTTCCGGTCAACCAACTGCAAATAAATAAATAATAAATAAATGAATAAAGGTCAATCTCTTTATTATATCTACATATAAAATACTAGTAAATGTTTTGTCTAGAAGATTAGATAAGATTTTGTCTAAAATTAGTGGGACAAGATAGAGAAGGTTCATTAGGTAGAGATAAAACATAGATAGCTGGTGGAAACTAGGATGTTTCATTAATAGTTCCCACACTGGATATAAACAAGCAGGTAGTATTATCTGATATCAAGAAGGCTTTTGATAAAGTGGATTTACAGTTCTCATTTGAAATTTTGCAGAAAACAGAGATTTTTATACTTGATTCAAGTGTTATATGACATCAAATTTTTGATTTATTAATAACTGATGGTTATCAGGTAAGGAAAAAATATATTTTTGTTTGTTATTGAGGAACTGGTGACTTGTATGGATTGCATGCTGCAGCATCATCAGAACTTAAAACTCATGGTTCTTTCTTCCTGTATGTAGATGACTGTATACTCATAACTAAAAATATTAATGATGTACATAGATATTTTTATACCCCAGGTAGACTCTAGAAAATTTATCCTCAGGTAGACAGCTGGGAGTGCAGTGATTTGCCAGACTTTAAGGATTCCCACCAGGATGCACTGTCAGAGATGCTGGGTGAGCAGTTTGGTCTGATGAGGGAGACGATTTTTCTAAGCTATGATACAGAATCTGAATTGCCTCGATATGGCAAGGCCTTGCTGTGTCTAATAATGTTGGCTGCCAAAAAAGCAATTATTAGAAAATGAAAATACACAGTGCTTGTTCTTATACTTCACTATAAGCCTCACAAACAGTCCAGAATAAAAGGGATAAATGAAGGGAGAACACATACTTTTAAATTACAAAAAGGAGCTGTTATACCAAGGGCTTAGTCTACATAGCGATCTGTCAGACGTGCAGACATTATTATGTAGGAAAAACACAAAGAGCCTTAAAAAGCAGAATATATGAGCATTTATATGCTATGTCCAGGTGCAATACTAACAATGCACTGTATAAACACACCCTAGTATGTCACAGCTTTACCAGCTTTAGGTTTGGGATTTTGGAAATTGTGCCCATTAGCCCAAGAGGGGGGTGGTGGGAACTCAACATTGATTTAAGAGAACTTTATTGGATAGTGAGATTATATGCCAAAAAAGTAAATGAGTATTTTCCATTACTGTCAGTGTTAAAAAGTAGATCTTTTAAGCTTTAATGTTTAGAGTTTTATAATTTAATGTTTTCAATTTATTTTATATACAATTTTAAAAGTTTTTATGTTTTAAATGAGTGTTAGATTGTTACTTTAAGGTAATTGTATCAACTATTTATAGGGTATTTAAACAATTTACTAATTAAGATTTTGTATATAATGGTGACCTCATTTCCTTTCCTTTCATTAAGTTCTGATGATGTCCCAGAGCATAGATTGAGGGATGAAAGCGCTAAACTGTTTGTTTCAATAAACGTGGATTTATGGATTTTATTCTGGACTGTTTGAGGCTTATAGTGAAGTTTAAGAACAAGCAATGTGTATTTTTATTTTGTGTTTCCTTTGGAGTGCTTGATTCAAATGGGATTATTTATTTTCTTGGTTGTTGTTAACTCGTTTTTGGTTCGTATATATTTCACTGCCGAGACAGTCCGTTTTGTGATTATAGTGGTTTTCTTTTTCAAAGAAAATGTTTTTTAGAGTTCTTCACCAACTTCTTTGTGAATGGATAACACAGATGAAACCATTCGCAACAATAGAGAGGCATCACCATTATTTTTGGACAATACACCTGGTATCTTCAAAAACCCTTCCATGGTTAATAACGTGGGAGGTGAAGGAGATTTAGCAAAAATGATTACTACACTTGCAGCACAAGTTTCAGAACTAAATAAGAAAGTGGACTTGTTGTACAACTCTAAAAGTAATGACAATTCACCTGATGTAAGATCTAAGGATTTGACTGTGCCGGACGGAGGTTTAACTAAACAACGTTGTGTTCATGAGCACACCCAGGACAATATAGTTTCAGGTCAGAAATTCATCAGCAGTTTACCAATGGCAACAGATACAACTGTTATGAACAAACCAACACCTTACAAAGACTGGATTAAAAATGACATTCGTTTTCCAAATGGAGGGGTAAAGCAACTAGCTGGTTGTGACTACAAGACTTTTAACGCTTCCCTAAGGGACTTTGAGAACCTCTTGTTTAAGGTACGTAACATACAGTGTGACAACCTCTTCTTAGAGGAGAGTTACAAGAAAAAGCACGTACCCAAGGGGTTAAGAATTTTTAAATTTCCCAATGGAATGACTACTGTTGACTGTAATACAGATGAACTTCTTGATATGTTTGACCGTTTTGGTTTAAAGTTTATGGACTTTATTATCAAAACCAACAAAATTCATATTAAAATTTTATTGGATGAATTAGATAAGTTAAACAATGTATTGGTGAATGATTTATCGTTTTGTGTAAATGTTAATTATGAGAACAATTTTGTAAACGTGGAAAAAAATGTGGAGGTGAATTTGAAAAGAAAAAGGAAGAAGCTTCTAAGGGCTGAAGCAGATTATTCTAATAAACAAGTTTATCCTTTGCCGAAATCCTTTATAACTGAAATTAATGTATCTGCACACGCTAGTTTAAGAAGGGGGAGGGAGTCAGATAATGACCCGTGAGGAGAAAGTAGTTACAATAACAATGCTGCTTTTGATGATAATTACGAACATAACAATGATGACTACGATTCTAACTACCACCCCTTAAGGAGATCAGAGCGTTTAGTGAACCAGAATAGACAGAAGCCATTTTTAGGGTTTCAAAATCAACCCAAGTCATACAAAGGGAAGAACACGGGAGAGTACAGGAATACCAACAGATGACTCCATCTAGTGCTACAGAGGGTAGTATTACAGAAGTGGGTAACTGTTACACACATGAAGGATTTAACATATTTAATTACAGAGATTTTGAAGTTAATAATACTCTTTTTTTCTATTTTTAAGAAAGGTTTCAAATATGTGCCTAGTTTTAAAGTGGATATAGTTGATGCTATTTCAGAGTTGAAATTATACACAAGAAAGTTAAACTTCAAGATTCTATTTAAAGGACAGGAGGTAAATAAACAGGCTGATGGGTTTAAGAGAAAGAGTTGCTTTAATCCCTCACTACATCCTATAGTTCAAGCATTTGACAAAGCATGTGAAAGTGACTTTCAAAATCTACTTAGTAGTACTACAAAGGTAAAAAAATATTTAAATTTTAATAAGGGTGAATTCCAATTAATGAACAAGTTCAGGCAGGAAAACTCAATCAGGATTATGAAGCCTGACAAAGGGGGTGGGGTTGTGCTATTTAATAATACTATGTTAATGAATTAAGTCTGATATTTTCAGACACAGAAAGGTATCAGGTGGCCTCTCGCAATGAAAATCAACTATTTTTAGAAGATTTCTTACTGCAGAGGGCCATTTCTGAAGGCTTATACAACTTTTTGTATTTTCAACATTTTACTATACCAGTAGCATTTGGTATTCCAAAGAAGTCAGTTCAACAACCTCCTTTTAGAGTTATTATTTCTGTAAGACATAGCAGTACTTACTCATTAAGTATTTTCATAGATAGAATTTTGAAATCTACCACTAAAGTAATTGACTACTTACTTTTAGACTCTTGGGACTTCCTGGTGAAATTTAAAAATGAGTGGTACACTGATAAAGGTGTTTTGAGCACAGTGGATGTTATGGACTTATTTACTTCAATCCCACAACGTGAAGGGTTAGAACTTTTTCACAACGCTATTACAAACTTAAAATACCATGATTAATTTTATTATGACCTCCATGGAATACATTTTATCCAGTGACTACTTTATGTTTGAAGGTGAATATTATAAGCAAGTTCAAGGTGTAGCTATGGGGGCCACATGTACCCCCATCTACAGCAACTTAGTTTTATTTGCTTGGGAAAAGAAACATATATGTACCAGTCCATACAATGATGAATGGTTTAATTATGTTTGTTATTTGGATGATATTTTTATCGTTTGGAAAACTAACGAACACAGAGCCAAAGGAGTTTGTTAACTAGATTAACAAACTGTCACCATTCTTTAATTTTACTTCTGAACATTCCTTAAACAGTATGAACTTTTTGGATGTGTTAATTTCAAAGGACAAAGAAAAAAGGATTTTCACATCCACTATTTTTAGAAAATCTACTTTTTCGAATGCCTATTTAGATTTTCATAGTTGTCATCCACTTTATCAAAAGAAAAACATATATAGAGGCCAGCTTATTAGGACTGCAAGAATGTGTTCAACTAAGGAATTATTTTTGCAAAAAGTTGATAGTATTACTAAAATGTTCAAAAATAGAGGATATCCAGAAGCGCTACTTATTCAAATCACTAAAAGTATTGTGGACTTATGGGGTACTAAATACAAATCCCTTTTATGTAGTGGTGCTGTTACATCAAACATCAGTTCTGTACCACATGGTTCCTGTTTTAGTTTAAGTATGGTTATCCTCTTTGGTGAAGGGGAATCCACTATAATGTCCATCGTTAAGAAAAACTGGAATATATTCAAGGGCAGCACAGAAATATTTAGCCTGGTAGGACAAGGTCCGCAATTTTTACATAAAACAGGTAAAAACGTTAAGTATTATATTGAGCACAACATTCCACAGAAGCCTATAGACAGGAAAGGTACATTTAGATGTGGAATATGTAAACACTGCCCCTAAGTAATTGATAGTGATCAGGTACAAATTGAAGGGAGAACACGTGCTATTAAATTACAAAAAGGGAGCTGTTATAGTAAGGGCTTAGTCTACATAGCGATCTGCCAGACGTGCAGACATTATTATGTAGGAAAAACAGAAAGAGCCTTAAAACGCAGAATATACAAGCATTTATATGCTATGTCCAGGTGCAATACTATCAATGCACTGTATAAACACACCCTAGTATGTCAGGGCTTTACCAGCTTTAAGTTTGGGATTTTGGAAATTGTGCCTATCAGCCCAAGAGGGGGGGTGGTGGGAACTCAACATTGATTTAAGAGAACTTTATTGGATAGTGAGATTATATGCCGCAAATGTCCCAGGTTTAAATGAGTATTTTCCATTACTACCAGTGTTAAAAAGTAGATCTTTTAAGCTTTAATGTTTAAATAGTTTTATAATTCAATGTTTTCAATTTATTTTATATACACTTTAAAAGTTTTTATGTTTTAAATGAGTGTTAGATTGTTACTTTAAGGTAATTGTATTAACTATTTATAGGGTATTTAAACAATTTACTAATCAAGATTTTGTATATAATGGTGACCTCATTTCCTTTCCTTTCATTAAGTTCTGATGATGTCCCAGAGCATAGATGGAGGGATGAAAGCGTTAAACTGTTTGTTTCAATAAACATGGATTTATGGATTTTATTCTGGACTGTTTGTGAGGTTTATAGTGAAGCATAAGAACAAGCACTTTGTATTTTTATTTTGTGTTTCCTTTGGAGTGCTTGATTCAAACGGGATTATTCATTTTCTTAATTATTAGAAAATGGAAATCAAAATCTAACCAACTATATTGGAAGTAGTGAATATAGTAACAGAGATAAAACAACTGGAAATGAGATCTTTAGAAATGGGTAGGAGCAAACTACATAAAAAAAATGGGAATTGTGGGAACAGCACATACAAGGGAGGAATGAGGTTTAAAAGGTGTCAGGACTTAAATGAGCTATGTAATGTTTGAGTGATAAAGATTGGGTAGTTTATAAGTGATGTAAAATGCTTGCAACTAGGAGTGTGTTGGTGTGGTTTGTTTTCATTTATATAAATATACGATTGCTTATGTAGTAAGTGATGGTTTAATAGAGATGTTTCTTCTTTAAAAAAGGCAGGAATTGAATAATGTATGCAATGTTGCTTACATTATATGATATATAGAAATAGATGTGAAGTATAATGTTTTTATGTTAATTTAGTTTGATTAATTTTATATGAATGTAAATTTGCCTGTTACAAGTGGTAATTCAATAAAGTTGTTGAAAAAAAACATAGATAAGAAAGCATTTGGAGAGTAAGTCTTAATAGTGAGTAGAAGTGCAAATTTCCTTTAACTATTAGAATTTTTTGGCAGGCATAAAGATCTACACAGAAAAATGGAATTAAGCAATGTGGGGTTTTGACATGGGATATGCTTATATATCAATGTATATTGACCCATACAAACAATTCAATATAACATGTTTCAGCAAGGACGGATGGAATAAATGGGAGCAGTATATATATATATATATATATATATATATATATATATATATATATATATATATACTTTATGCTGGGAACAGATAAGGAAATCATAAATATACACCTATAGAAGGATGGTTTATGCTATTTCTGCAACTACAAGAAAAATACCATGTCTCCTCTCAAAAATGGATAACTTTTTTCTTAATTTTCTTTTAGATTTGTATGTTAGTAGTATCTTTCTAGGAATTAATGGGTAGGCAAGGACATATTGAAGTCCCTTTAATAAATATGATGTAGAAATAGAAAGGGCAAAGGTAGTTTGATATATAAGGATTTTCGGTTTTGAATAAATAAGGAAAGGAAGAAACAGTTGAAGAGACTTTGAGAGCATATAAAGGGGATGCATGGAGTTATCCAACAAGATTTCTTGGAGAAGTATGGGATCATAAATGAGGATTAGGCAATGGTCATAAATATGGGATCAACATATGAGGAATCAGCACCTGTGATACTGAACCTCCCAAATATACAATAGCAAACAGAATACCTAGTTCTAAATGTTGGAGGTGCAGCATGATTCATATATTTGGGGAGTGTAAGAGAGCTCAAGAAACATATGGAAACAAGCTACAAGTTTTCTGGCAAAATGTCTGTATTGACTTTGAGCTATTATGACTAGCAATAGAGAAGAAAGATACTGTCTATATGAGGGAAGCACTAACCGTGAGATTAATTTTCTTTTATGTGCCCAAAGCAGTGATTTCAAGAAAATTAAAACCTCACACCAGGTATGAATTTGGGAAATACTGCTTGAATACTTGAAAATAATTGAAAGACTTGAACACTATTATATACTACATGCTAGGGAAAAGAAGTATGGGTCTTAGATTGTTACAAGAACCAGAAGGTCCAGGGTGTCATAAGAAATGTTAATTCAGTGTTGCTTTACATATTTCTTTGTAATATTAAATGTTTCAGTATGAAGCCTAAAGTCTTAGTCACTTGTAAATGTATATAGTTATTGACAGATGTCAGAAACATTGTATTGTTGTATTGTTATATGATATAGCCTTATGTATGTTTTCTAATCGCTGTTCTTTTTAACAAAAAATATTTCAACATGTATTATTGAAAAGAATAAATTACAGTTTGTGTATTAGTAATGCAGTTCAAATTCAGATGCCAGGTTGTTATGATCATAATGAAAATGGGAAGTTCGTTATAATGTTGATGTCTCAAATAACTCTCATTCCATTTTTATTGCCTGAAGAATACAATGCGACATTATGATAATTTTTATTTGGTCCTCCAGCCAAGATCAGAGCTCTGTCAAAGGGAACCAGTGCTCAGTTCAATAATCTGCTGTTGCACTGATGTTAAAAAAGTGTTCATTTTACATCTTCCAACATTAAATGTAATGATAGAATGTTATCCCAAAAAAGTCCAGCAATTATTATTTTACTCTATACCTTTCTCAGCATACTATGTCTTATTATATTAATAAATGATTATTGTAGCTCAGGGGCAGTTCACATTGCTGTTGTAAGAGATAATACAATGAAATTTTCAGATCCAAGAATAATCTATTTTGCAAACTCTCTAAGACATCCGTACAAGTGTGTGACAATCAGATGATGTTGATCCAGGCAACAGAATGTCTCTGTACAGAACAGAAATGTTGTCATTTAATGATGTTACCTGGAGTTTACAAATAGCATTGCTTTGATATGAAATAGACAGAATCCAGATGGTATTTTGTTAATGATTGCTCTCCTATGACAAAATACATCTGCACTCTGGCTCTGTATATACAGAGACAGCTTTGCTTGTGAAAATCATCAGTTGTGGCTGATAGTTTTGGTTTATGATATGCAGAACTGTTCCCCCTTATCATCTGTTTCCACATATTATAATTTTATGAGAAGCGTACTTGTTATCTTATCAAGTCTATTCCCCATGTTTGAAACAGACAATGTTACTTAAGGTAGAAAGCAGAGATGTTTGCCTTGTCATTTAGGATGTGCTTTCTATCTGCTCAGTAGGGATTCAGAATAAAAGACAGCTGTGACATCTTCCTTTAATGGACAGTTTGTTCTTATTCTTAGAATGTGTGAGACTGAAGCAGGTATTAGAAAAATGCAAAATCAAGCTTTGATAAAATCATGCTTTGCTCATAAACTGCAAATTGTATAGCAGTGCATGCAGCATCTTTTACGGTGATAAGACAGGAGTGTGCTCAGGATATTAATAACAGTACACATAAAAGAGGGTGGGAAATTCACTGGCCAACTCTTCCTATTCTTTTATTTATATGCTACAACCTAAGGTCACAGTTTCTTGTCCCTTGTTTGAATATTTTTTTGCTTTATAATTTCTTTTTATACTTCTAATGAATATTTTTTCTATATTATTAATCATTCAAAGTTTAAAAAAATAGCTTTTCTTATTTTTTTATATGACTATATGGGTAACTAGCAAGTGAATCTCAGCTCCAACACATAGTAAGGCAATAAGCTTGCTATACTATTATAATACTGTGAAAGAAAGAAAATATGTATATGTTACATTAAAAATAAAAATGTGTATGTGTTACGTATATATATATATATATATATATATATATATATATATATATATATATATATATATATATATATATATATATATATATATATAAATATATATATATATATATATATATATATATATTGCTTTTCATACAGCTGCTTAAATACCACAGTTATTCTCATGTCTAAATAAGTCACAAATGATTTGGTGAGTTTTTGTAAATTGATATGGTCGGTTTTCTTATTTCTCTGATAACAATATATTCAAATAAGAATACATTTTGTGTGTACCTTATATGTCACAGTATATCCACTATCTTGTCCCTTTAATTATCTGTTAATATAAGTAAATAAGTTTTCCTAGTTCAAGTCATCCTGACAAATATGATTTCAAATCTCATCTTTCCTGAAATGTGTAGTATTTACTCCATTTAAGATATTGATTCATATGTGGTCAAAATGCAAAAAACAAGATTCTATTTTATTACAAAGGCTGGTTGCAGGTCAAAGCAGTGAATGCTCATATGAGAGAGTATTCTTTTCAACATAATTTTTTGTCAGCAGCCTTTTTAATGGGACAGCGATGCAGCAGGTCAGTAAATTTTCCCTTGTCTCATTGTTGTGCAGTCTCAGAGTTGGTGTACACATACACACACACACACACACACACACACACACACACACACACACACACACACACACACACACACACACACACGTGCACACACACACACACACACACTCACATATCTATCTATGTGTATATATATATATATATATATATATATATATATATATATATATATATATATATATATATATATAAATATATATATATATATATATATATATATATATATATATATATATATATATATATACATATATACATATACATATATACAGGTATATATAATCAGAATGGAATGTTGGTGTAGTCACCTCTGTAAAACAATCCCCAGGATTCAATAAAATCCATGGAGGCTCCATGTACAGCCTTCACAGAATGTACCCGTGTATACGGCTATAGTTCCTCCTCAGTAGCGTACCATGCATATTATGCTAAGGGAGATCATAGTAACAGGAATATTGAATCCATGTAGACAGAAGTGTAAAGGCTGGTTAGATGTTATGTACATGGTAAAGCTCCCTGTAATGTTCCCTAACATAGCTAACATAGCCCTATACATATAACATAGCCATATCCCTAACATAGCTAAAAATATATGTTTTCTTTTAAAGACATTATTTAGCAAATATTATTACATTGTTTTCCTGTGTATTGTTATACTACAACATTTAATACATGTTGTTTTTTTAAACAAACAATAAATTACATAGCAGTATACTTATTTGCATTGAATTACAGAGAAAGTTCCTCAACATTATTATTATTATTGATATCATTATTTTTTACTATTATTTTAATTTTAGAATTATTTAGCAAATTGATTATCATATGTTAATTAGTAGGCATTGCTTTTATTAATTAATTATGTAACCTATAAATTGTTGTAGCTCAGATTACACATTTGTACTCTGAAGAAACCCTATCTCAATTGTGGGTGAAAGCGCTCAGTACACAGAACGCATTGATTACTTTTCATTGTTGGTCTTTTATCTTTTATTTTTTCATTAAGTGCGTGCAATAAATGCTACTGGATTACCCAGGATATCGCTTCTTGGTTTTACTAGTTGCCGTCTTGAAATTTCATTGTTTCCAGTTGTGGTCGTGGTTCCAGGGTTTTGAGGTGGCATGGATTGGCTCGCACATCCTAAAAAGGAACTGGTGTTTAAACGTACATTTGGTTATATACAAATTGTGGGACTAACATTTTTTGTTTCAACATTATGGAGTTATTGTTGAAACAGCATCTTGTAGCAACCCAACGCCTCATTGAATTGATACAAGGGAAATGTGTTCCTAACAATGGTGACTTTAACGTAACCATAACAGAATCGCAAGAACAACTCTTCACGTTGCACTCGACACCGGGTAGCAGTCCAAAATCTCTGTCGGCTAGCAATGGTTCAACGAACTCTATAGGTGGTGACAAACATAAGAAGGAAGGGAATACCTCCGAGCACTACTTTGAACGCTGGAGACGGGACAGCAAACAATGACAATCATAGACAATTTGGAAACATTAAGGATATACTTCAAGCACCGAGCTTCAATAAAATACCAAGAGGCAGCATGAAGGACATGGGAACTCTTACCCAACAAATTACGGAGTTTGAAAAAACTCTCAAACAGTTCAAGACCCTGCAAATGGACAATGCTTTCCTTGAAAGGTCACTGGAATTAGAACAAGTACCTAAAGGTTTGCGTATATTCAAAATGCCTTTTGTTTTTTATAATGACAGTGAAATTTTTGATGAACTAATTGCATTGCTTGATCGAACAGGACTTGATTTATTAAAGTTGATATTTAAGAGCAACAATTTATGGTTAAGTAAATTGAACGGAACATTACTAGAACTGGATAATAGTATACGCAATGATATATTGTTTGATTTTAATAAGCATAGGATTGATAATGTATTAAAAGACATGGACAATTTTGTTATGAGAGGGTTAGAACATAAAAACAAGAAATTATTGAGAGACAGTAATGACTACGCCAATAAAAGGGCATATCATCATTTCAAAGATTTTAAACTTTTTGCAAACAAAAATGGTAATGGGAGGCTCACTTCCAACATTGATGGAAATACAGATTTGAACAGGGAATATAGAGTTACTAACTCAAACAACACTGGAAATAGTTATAGATATATTAAAGGGAATGCGACATACAGGGATAGACACAGGGACAACGAGGTTTTTTTAGAACAACCTCCACTGAGGAGGTCGGAAAGGATACGAGACAGATACCGAGAAAGACAGAACCAATACGTGAACCAGGGGGAGACAGTCCCCTACAGGACAAATTCTTATTATTAGAAGAAACTAAAAACAATCCACCAATGTCTACTACAGATCCAATTGTTTTGGAAGGGAATTTAAACATTAACGAAGTGAATCAAAACCATGAATTCATACAAGATACATTGTTTGATTACATGGAGAATTCTGAATATTTAAGGGACTATGACAACACACTGGAAAACAGTGTGACACATAGTCAAGAAGTTTGTACAGTGATTAAAAATGGAGGCTTTAATATATACAATTACAGTGAACTGAACTTAGAAACTGGCCACACAGCCTTGCTTAAAAGAGGCTTCACCTTTGTCCCTAAATTCAGTAGTGATATAGGCAGAACATTGATTAATTTAAAAATATACAGTAGATTACTAAGTTTAAAAATGTTCTTTAGAAAAGAAAAGACATTAATTGACTACGATAGAGGTACTTTAACACTGAAAAGATCCAGTACATTTATACAACCTCACACTCCAGTCATACATGTCTTTGAATCACTATGTGAGTCACAAATATGTAGATAGTTGGAAAGACAACACACGAGAGTGGACAATTTAACCGACACAGAAAGAATTTGTTTAAAGGAACTTTGCCAAAACAACTACAGGATCATGAAGCCAGACAAGGGTGGTGGAGTAGTTATAATGACAAAGACAGATTATATCAACAAAATGACAACTATGTTGGAAGATGAGGACACATACACTAAAGTATCTAAATTTGAAGTGAATAGAGCGTATACCAAGATTGATTGGTTACTGTATGATTATTTAATGGAAAGTATGCTTAATACACAAGAATATGATTTCCTAGTGGTAGAACACCCCATCACCCCCACGATTTTTGGCATTCCCAAAATACATAAAAGTATACATAACCCACCTTTCAGACCGATTGTTTCAGCAAAAAAGTCAAAATTAGAAACAATTGCTAAATTCGTAGACCACCATTGTAAAGACATCATTTTGCATTTCCCACACATCATTAAAGATTCATGGGACTGCTTCAAAAAACTAAGGGAATTCAATCAAAATTACATAGGAGAAAAATTTACTATGATTACTATAGATGTCATTAATTTATTTAGTATTATACCACATAACGAAGGTTTAGAATACTTTGAGAAGGTTATGGACAAATACAGTGGATTTCATACAGTAAGAATGAAACTCTTAGTAGAATTCATGGACATGATTTTAAATAATAATTATGTATACATAGAAGGAGAATACTATAAACAATGCACAGGAGTGGCAATGGGGGCTAGATGTGCCCCCATATATGCCAATTTAGTCCTAGCACAATGGGAAATATAAAAAGTATTTACATCTAGTTTCTGGAACAAAATATCCTTCTATGTAAGATTCTTAGATGATATTCTAATTTTTGGAAAGGTGAAGAAAATGACATTATTGATTTTGTACACTACCTAGATACCAGTACTTCTTTTTTTAAATTTACATTCCAAATACATAGTGATCACTGTGACTACCTGGATATAAAGATGTACATCAAGAATGGCAAAATAGAGTCTAACATATTTCGTAAAAAAACATATTCCAACACATATCTGCACTACGAAAGTAGTCATCCACATTTTCAAAAGAAAAACCTTGTTAAAGGACAGATGGTTAGACTTTCACGAATCATCAGTGATGACAATAATTTTTTGGAAGAGATAAGAACTATTAAAGAAATGTTTTTAGAAAGGGGTTACCCACAGAAAGAACTAGACATGGTACAGAAAGAGGTGGTGAACAATAGGGACACTAAATTTAAACCAATTATTCACTATGGTTTGGATAAACAATCAATTGAATTGAATTCCACAATTAATAGAGAAGCATTCATTATACCTTACAATGAAAATTCAAGGGCAATAGTGAGAATTTTAAATGACACATGGAATTGTGTTTTTAATAACAAAAAATAATTCAAAGACATACTTGGACTATACCCTAGGATTACGTACAGTAGGGGGACTAATTTAAAAGAAATTTTTGAAAGCAGTAGTAACACCCACAGACATAACACATCAAACATTAATAAATGTGGGTTATGCAAAAGTTGTAAATTCATCAATGATGGACCATATACAATGGTACATGGATATGGGAGAACATTACAATGTCCGGGGCATTGTAACTGTAACACAAAAATGGTTATTTATTTAGCTAATTGTGTATCATGTCCCGGATTTTATGTTGGCAAAACTAAGAGAAAATTAAGAGAGTGTATTATGGAACATATTAGGGACATCAAGCACAAAAAAGAAACAAATGTTCTTTATGTTCTCAGTACTACATGTACCAATTTTAAAAGATTCATATTTTTCATCATAGATAGAATCTACCACCCCTGGGAAAAGGAAGGTGATCTTGACAACTTATTATTAACAAAGGAATGTTTGTGGCAACTTAGACTTAATGCCAGTGTAACACCAGGGCTAAATGGACACATTAGTATTGCCAGTGTTTTGAAATACAAATCTATTTGTATTTAATCAAGTCTGTACATACACAAATGTATTTTACCTATTTTTATTACAATTTATGTGGCATATAGTTTTTTATAGAATTTTTAAAGAATTTTATAATTAATTACGACATTTTAACAAGTTGAATTATATTTATATTCATATTTACATTCACATTTATATTTATATTCACAACTATATTTGTATTTATATTCATACTTATTTTTATATACGTATTCTTACTTTAATATAATAAATACAAATATATATTTATTATTTATTTATGTATAGATATTTATAAAAATTTTTACAGTAAAAAACAAAACAAAAAATATCCTACACATTATTACAGTAACACTGCAAGTACAACCACCCCCTCTTTTGTCCAAAACATTATAAAAAGCTAAAAATATATGTTTTTTTTAAAGACATTATTTAGCAAATATTATTACATTGTTTTCCTGTGTATTGTTATACTACAACATGTTGTTTTTTTAAACAAACAATAAATTACATAGCAGTATACTTATTTGCATTGAATTACAGAGAAAGTTCCTCAACATTATTATTATTATTGATATCATTATTTTTTACTATTATTTTAATTTTAGCATTATTTAGCAAATTGACTATCATATGTTAATTAGTAGGTGTTGCTTTTATTAATTAATTATGTAACCTATAAATTGTTATAGCTCAGATTACACATTTGTACTCTGAAGAAACCCTATCTTAATTGTGGGTGAAAGCGCTCAGTACACAGAACGCATTGATTACTTTTCATTGTTGGTCTTTTATCTTTTATTTTTTCATTAAGTGTGTGCAATAAACGCTACTGGATTACCCAGGATATCGCTTCTTGGTTTTACTAGTTGCCGTCTTGAAATTATATTGATATATGTGTTTTTAAATCATAATAAACATGCACAAAATAAATACCAGTCCCCTATTTTGAACCCAAGACCATTGCACATGCAGACCACTGCATTAAACAGCCATGCCACACAGCTAACTAAAATAGATTGTTTAAGCAAAACATAGTAATTGCAAGTTACAGTCATTAAGCGTGTTTCAGTGGAACTGTGCATCATGCTGCATTGTGCAAACTTGATTAAAAACTAATGGAAAAAAATGGGAGTGTACCTTGGAGTCTGGTACAAGAGTAAAACCACTAGAAAAAAAACAGAATAATGGATGCAAGTGAGGTCTCTAATAGCAGGTAAATGTACCCTTTAATCATCATTTAGAAATACACCAACTAAGGCATTAGTGGCAAAATGCATGTTCAGCTGGGACCCTGGTACAGAAATGCATCCATATAAAGCCATGCACATAATGATGGATGTAAAACAAATGTATCACAGCCTGTATGTGTGCACTTATATCTTGCAAACACACCTGCTGTAACAGTGACTCAGAAGCTCAGTCTGTTAAATGCCTTGCAAACAGTATATTTTATCACACCATTCCTGGGTTCAAATCCATTGGTGTGCAGCAGTTAAATTACATTACTGTGAAGCCAGTAATTAATGACTGAGTCATGCACTCGTTATCCACACAATGCATTTCAAATGAAATGTCTGCTTTTTATTGATGGCAGCCACAGGCCTGCAGATAGGAACACACTACACATATCCCCATAGCAAAACTGTAAGTGCATAAGTGTCACATCATGCATTAATATGCATTCACAGAGGTAATGCAAATGAGGCCCACTAATGTCAGAGTGCACCACACAATCCTTTCAAACTCACAGTGCAGATTAGCACAGCTGCCCAACTAACATACACATTTGAAGTCCTTGCTTGTAACAAGGACTGCCAGCATATATGTTCCAAATCAGTACCAGACTGTAACACATGGCCTGACAGTTGCCCAAATGGTGACTATAATCTTATATTTACTCCCTATGTTGCTCAAAGACATAACAGACATGTTGTCTAGTACTCTGTTAGTGATACCATTGCCTAACATACTTAGCTTAAACACATGCCTTAATTGGAGTGGAATGGGTACCCTCACTCTGGCTCTGCCTCTACAACAAGGCTGACGCAACTCCCACAGTTACTTCTGCAGCTTGTTGTCCTCCAAAGTGTTCACACTCTCTGCATATGCCAATTGACTACAACAGCAGCTGTAGCCTGTATCACACACATCTCTATGTAAAAGTAGCTGCTACAGACCTACCCTCTGTAATGACGTAGTCTCCTCACCCAAGTAATGTCCAGCACAACATATCAGAAAGGGCTTCTAATCAACATGAAGGTCTTATATCTTGAACAGTGGTTGCATGTCACTGGCTGATGACAGTGCAAATCAGCACGTTGGCTGCAATTAGCATTTCAGACCAACAGATTGATTAAGAGGCAATCACCTCTTAATGAGAAGCATGTTAAAATGGCAAACACCTGGCTATGGGGAACCATTCTGTATGAGACTTTCTGCACACAGAACACACATTTGCAAAAACTTAAATATCACCACATATCAACAGAGAAGTATTGCACTCCAGGTATGTAACTTTTTTGTTTACAAGAGAATGCACACATGTGAATATACTTAGGGAATACAGCACTAAGTTTTTCTTAGAATTGTGATAATGACATGTCAATGACCTCCAGATTTGTTACACCTACAGAGGATGTGCAATAAATCAAGGGTGGAATGTTTATTGTCAATGTGGCACATTGGTCTCATGGGACTGTCCATTTATAGTGATTGTAATAGCACAGTGCTATTTGTTTTGGCATAGTTGTTTTGACATATGATCAATGGGGTTGCCCCTAGGGGACACACTACAATAGACTCCAGTGTCAGGTGTATGATCATACAGAAGTATCTGTCATGGCACACACACAAATAGCTGACTATCACTAGTATCTTAGTTGTATCCACATGCTTAGTATGTTTGCACACTGTGGAATATGACATGTGTGATCAAGCAGTGGATAATGCCAGCCATTCTGTTCTTGCTGTATCTCTATGTATGTGATCCTGACATGCTTTCCCATTTTGTAGCCTTTCAGGAAACATGTATCCAAGACATTGTGCAACTTTCACAGATGAGAAGAATGATATAATACTGGAAGGCCTCCTTCAACACCATGAACTCCTACTGTCCAGGGGGGCACAACAGGGAACAGTGGGTAGCACTGTGAGCTGAACTTGCCCATGATGTGAATAACACCGATCATCAGAGCAGGGCATATGAGCAGGTTTGACATCGCCAAATGAACATGATCATTGCTGCATGCAGAACAGCAGCAGATTTAGCCAGGGATCATGGCATCACAGGTGGAGGGCCTGCAGTAGAATGACCACTCTCAGCCACTGAAGAATTCCTGGTGAATCTAGGCACACACATGACAGCTCCCAGGCATCCATCCCACTGTACATCACGGATGTGGGTTCCACAGTTTCTACAACAGAGGAGCGTGCAGGTAAGCTTAGTTTGATCAGCATTATAATACTGTAGTATTCAGTGTGCAAGGGTGTAAATATTCATACATGGGTGTCAGGTCTTTATTCTTTGGGGGAAGGGTTTAACTGCAATTTGACTCTCATGATCAGATTTTGACCAATATGACAATTTATACAGTAGCTACTATAAATGTGAGGTATATGGACATATGACCTTGTCGTGGTGCAATATGTGGTGGTACTAACATTACCTCTCCCTCAACTTTTCACAGGTGTGTCAGGTATCGGACAAGGATGTGGTCCTGCTCCTGGTAAGCACAAAACTGTTTTGTTATAGATGTAGGTTTACAGCAATGTAATCCCTAAAGTGTCATTCCAGACCTGCTGCCTGGATTGCTGTATGGTCGGTATTATTGCCAGCTGCACATATATTTTTTGACTGTACACATGTTAGACTCAAATGCATGCCTTGTAGGTGTAACCACACTGATAGATGTGACAGGACATTACAGATTGTCATATGTGTCAACTGTGCAGACTCTTCACAAATGTCAACAGAGTACCTCATTGTTGCTGATGAGATTTTGATTTCTGTCTGAAGAGCTTTTATTTACAAGTAACTACAGCTGTTATTGAGAAAAGTAATATCCTCTTGTCCTACTATATGAGGTTGGGTTTTCAACAAGTATGTAATAGGGACAACAGTGTATAGAGTGTTACATATATTGCAGATATGGGGGCTGAATCTGTCCCAGAGGTTGACATCCCTCTTCTGCCCTCATTGTCACCACACACAGTCAGTATGCCCACACATACCTAGTCCCTGGAGGGCACAGATATTGGACAGTCAGAGGGTGGGAACCTTGAACAAGAAAGTGTGGCAACTGTGGGTCCAGTGAGTGTAGACACTAGACACAGCCAGAGAGCTGGCAAGATTCCACAGGCAGATTGATAGGGGGTACTTGTAGGACTCCTGCTGTCCATCCACAACCTGTTGCAGGTGTCATAGCAAGTGTCACTTGGCACATGTGTCGGACGTCTTGAAGGCACAGGCATATTCTGAATGGAACTCCAGACATATGATTAGGCTATGAATGCAGCACAGTCTGACATCTGTGTCTGCAGTTCAACACATTGCTGACATCCTGGCTTGGTTCACTGATACAATGAAAAGAAGGTGGGCTGAGACAGATCGCACACTATCTGTCTTGGAACTCATGGTGTCTGTGCTCAAACGTCTGGATGGAGTTGAACATCGGACCCATGGACGTAGGTCAGCAACCCCATCTGCTGACAGTCCATGTGGCCATGCACAATTATACTCCCATAGTGACAGTACATCCAGCACTGCAGAGTGGATTGTGCTGTCCACACCAAGACATGGCAGGCCATGGGCTCATGGTCCTGGGCATTCCCATGGAGGACACAGTCCAAGGAGACAGCAGTCACCATCAGGTCTAGCACCACTTCTGACCTTATGCCAATGCAACTCCTGGCAGAGACGGTTCCCATGTTGGGGGACGGAGACTGTGAGCTGTCAGCTCTAGTATGCATGGGTCAAAGCTGTCCAATGTACACACATGTAGAGCTAACACTAAGTTTGACTGTGTACATGCACACACTCAAACACCACTGTCAAATGCAGGTCAGCTACAGACACACATGGCATGTTTCCATGGTCCATCTTACCTGCTTCCCTTCCTGATTCACACACATGCTGTCAACATTTTGGGTCAGCTTAGGCCTCTTGAACCCTCACACAACACCCTGTGCAAGTGATGATACCTGTAACACATCCTTGTCATCCTCGCCATCAATGCAAGTCAATGAAGCTATGTGTCTGATGCACAGGGTGATCATATAAATTTACATGTGCTTTTGTAATGCATTGTTGTTTTGCCATGCCACTTGTAGTGGTTACTGACAGATACTATATGCTGACATTTCTAATGAGTAAGCAACATAATTTTGTATACCTTATGTTGTATGATGTTGTAATGGCTGTACACTTACACAATGAAAGGTGTGTTATGGGCCTGTTTATGTGTCTGTTTCAGGATTCTATTGGGGACACCTATATATACAGAGCAGCAGTAAAGTTATAGATGTCACAGCACAGGATGGAATGTCAGCACAAAAGAAATATGTCTTCAGCAAGCTACAGCACTATAGGTGGATGGCTCCAAAGGTTCATATGTGTATAACAAGCTAACAAGGGCAATGGTGTCATTCAGCATACTCTTGCATTCATAATCTGTGAAAAGGTCTGATACCCTTGATAAGTGTCACCAGGGTCTTGGGAGCTAACACATGTGCAAGCTGTGGTGATGGAGATGACCCATCTACAAATTCCTGTGACAAGCACAGACATTTGTCTGACACCATTTATGATTGTGTTGTTCTGCACCTCAATGTGTAACCCGAACATGATGTGTATCACAGAAGATGTGTGCTTTACATGCATGGGAGGCTAGTTACATACAGGGTGTACTGTCAATGTTACATACCTTTCTCTCTATCATGTACTGTCCATACCATAGTGATGTAGTATGCATGTAGAACAGGTAATACATGTGTTAGCCCTGTCATGGATATGTGGGAGGTGCACAGTGGGATATGACACTTCCCTGTATGGCAGCAATACACATCAGCTCCAAAGCATTTAGAAGACAGACTGCACATGTACAGTCTTGACACAGACTCCATAGGACATATTATCTACAATGTGTATTGGTGAACCATGGAGCCTGTGTGACTGCCACAGTTATAAGATATGCCTGTGTAGTGACATAGCATGGGTGCCATTGCACACAGTGATAGGTGTGATGAGTGCCACATTCAATATAACAATGGCAGTCTGGGATTTACATGCCATAACTTTCTATATAGGTTGTACAAAATTGAATGCATCCTCACATCTTACCGACTAGTGAAAGTCAAAGGTTACATTACTCTCTGTGTTCATAATTCCATGAACAGCAGATCAATGGTGTGCGGTGTGTGGACACTACAGTATTTTCCCGGGGTGGATGACTTCCCAAAGGATATTTGCAGTCATTGGCATTTAGTATTTCTCAGTGGCTAAGACAACAACAGAATGTGGGTCTCAGGCCATCCTGGATAACTGTTGGTTCTATGTTGAATTCAGTGACAGCTTCTAATATGCAATCACCTGCTAATGTATTCAGTCAGAGGTAACTGACAGTGACTGTGACTGCAGAGAGGGAATGGTTAGAAGGTGTATGCCATTAATGATGTCTGAGGAAACCAACTGGTGACTAGCATCATTGCAGCATATAGTAGGTCTCCCAATGCTATCTTACCAGATTATTACTGTCAGACACTTGCCTATCCACCAGCTGACATATCACTCTGTAGATAACCTACACTGTTTCCAGCAAGACCTGCTGGCCTAATATTGTCAAACATCTTGTCAGGCCATGTTAGGTAGAGTGAACCTTATTTATGTCATCCTTTGCACAGTGTAATACACAATGGGAGTCCTCCAGTTAGAGGCGGTAGGCATGATTTGGCCTTGAGCAAAATAAACAGTGTTTGGTCCAGTGGCAATAGGTGTATGACAGTGTTACTGCTCATAACCATGCTAACTCCTTTCATAGCATTTCATGTCACATAACTCAGAGATCTGGGGACACTGCTTGGCACTACATGCTAGTTGCCCTTTCTGCAACTAAGTATTGCAGTTACTTCCAGCATGTTCCAAAAAGAGAGTCATCCTAGGTGTCTGTACAAGCACAGAGAAGCATATTAGCAAAGTGTAATATGTATACCATGTGAAGATAAGGTGTGGGTTTTACAGAGGTATTCTGCAGCTGGACACTACCCAAGCATTGAGTACTGGAAGGACAAAATTATCTTGTGAAGACTGTGTTAAGTATGGGAGTCCACATAATTGCCGGTGCCTGGCAACTACTACTGCTGGTCTCATCAACACCACTCTCACATAGGATACCATGCTCTGATATGTTTTCTGTCATCACACATAAAACATTACTATGAACCCCATGATGGCAAGTAGGACACAGCCTGTATGTTCATCCACATAGCTGTCCCACATCATGAACGGCTCTGTAGCCTTCACATGCCCTTCTCTAGGTAGATGCCTTGATTAGAAACCTGGGCACTCAGTTGGCTTTTGCATGTCTTATGCCTTCTGTTTCAGGGTTGTGGTATGTCACTAGGGATCTGACAACAGGGGGATTAGGAGCACTGCTGTAGTACCACAATATAATGGACAATGTCCAGTGACATAGATGTCAGGTCTTGCTGAAACAATTGGCACTAGACATGTCCTACTGTACAGTTATGCACCCAAAGCATATGTCTGTGTTCTCACATCATGTCATACAACATCCAGTGTGCTGTCTGGTTGCTTGACAGGCATCATACACTTCCAAGGCCAATGTAATGTTAGCAAAGTTAAATAAGTCATCTATGCATGCACAGGCATCTACATCTTCATTGCAAGGTGTGCCTACAAACACTGTATATCACACTGTCAACCCCAAGGGCATGGTAGCATGACCCTAACTTTGCAGAAACTGCTGCTGAGATGTTGGGCATGTCCCCACACTTCTACTCCTATGACACACAACCACAACATTTGACAGGTGTGACTGCATTTCAAACCTTGCTGCCATGGTGTCTCCAACAGCAGACATTACATATGGCAATAAGCATTATGTCAACATGCACAGCTCACATCCTGAACCACCTACACCCACATCACACACACCTGCATGTGTGCAGCTCCTTACCAGATACATTGTGAAACAACAGACGCCTCAGAAAATCCTGCTTCTGGAGTGCAGAGAACACATGATACTGCATGCACCCCTGTCTCACTGGTCAAACACCCAAGGCAAAACACAAAATCAGACTTCCTAGTCATAAATGATTACATTGTGAGACACATCGATGTCTGTGTGAAGTGGATACCTATGGAAATGATCATAGATAGCTGTCTCTGGGTTGACAAAATAGGCCATACCACACATTGCTGCAAATCACGGAATAAAATGTGACATCATAGTTCCTGCAAGTATGTACTACTAGGAACTTACGTCACTGGCCTGTATGCAGACACATGACTGAGCTTAGCCAGTCTGTGTCTCTCGTGGGTATAGGCATAGCTTTTAGCTGCAGTTGACCCTTACCTAGGATGATGGCTCCATACACACAGAAATTGATGGAAGTCAAAAATTGCCTTAGCATGTGGTGTCATTGTAAGGGGATCTACTACATGTCTGCCTGGGATGCCTTGCTCAACAGATATCAATGGTTCACCACTGACGGCCTTCATCTCCCAGCCCTGAGATGTGGAGTACCAACCAAGGCTGCTAACACCCCCACAGTGCATCTTAGATGCACTGTTGAGGGTAAAGTTGGCAATGAGAACACCATCTTTATACAAAATCATTGTTATGGTGCAACATGCTGGATATGGCAACACTGAACCCCAATCTGTGGAATGTTTCCCCACCCTGGATTATGCAGACATGTGTGCAGTCAAGGATGTCTGGTTCAAAGCTGTGGACAGTACCACAGCCATACCAAACTACACGTCCATGCAGGTGGTGCATACATATTCATTAAGGATAGATACACATCCAGATTTTGTGAAACACCGTCATTTCCAAGAGACACTGCAGGTCCCATGGAAGAAAACATAATCAAGCAGTAGCCAGCTATAGGAGCAGCTGCAGAAATCTAGACACCCATCATGCATATTTGTATGTACATGTGTCTATCAAGATATATCATTACACTATGGTTTGGGGTGGTGTTAAGTGACCACCAACTGTGTTGCTTAGTCATGCTGCAGCTCACTTGCACAAAGGTTAGTCCAGGTCCTTAACTACAATGCCCTGGAGCAGTGCTGTGACATCCCCACAAGAGGAACTAATGTATTGCATCCTGTTTTTACCAATATGGGTGATCACTGCAGCCCCCCAATGTGAGGTCCTCCCTGGTGGAATCTGGCCACAGATTAGTGTTATTAGAACTACCAGTACTAACCCCCCCCCTTATAGACAATACAGACATATATTTCAACAAAGCCATTTATTACCTCCTGTGGGATGGTTGACATTGCTTGACTGCACCCCCCCCTCAGATGGGACAGGCAAGTTGCAAAGCTCTACACTGACATATGCCAGCAGCATTACAACTGCATGAACTTGGCTGTACCTGACAGGAGGGACAAAGGCTCCTCATGGCAAAGCAAACCTAACAGGTGGACAACTGCCATTAGCCAGCTGTACAATAAGAGGTGGACATTGCTGTGTGACAGTTGGGTGAGAGTGCCACCCCCTAAAATGGAGGCACAACCTCCTCAGCTAAAACAAGCACATAGTGTTATTGTGATGTTTTGTAGACACAGTAAGTGACAAAATTAGCCACCCACACAAAGCAGAACCACAATGCACAGTGTAGTTGCATGTGTAATCTCAAAGGACAGACCCAGATTGTCAGTGAACTCATACATAATGATGTCTCATATAATGGGTCTGTACTCATAGCTAACCTGTAGTCCCACAGGTTCTGCATCAACATCAGTCCCCTGTCCCCACCACATGTGACACATGACATTCCTACAACCTGCCCCATAACTTCCATATCTAAAGAGCAGGTCATAAATGGCCTCCCAATGGAGAATATACAGCATCTATTGGACATGCTAACATCCCAGGCTGCATCCTACATGAGATCTGACAAGGATTACTAACACCATTGGGAACACCTTTCAGTCATACTGAAACCACGGCTGTACCCCAGTTATACCTGTGCACAGAGGCAATGCATCCACTGACCAACAGAACTATAGACCTCTTTGTCTGAGTATCCATATCTGTATGCCCATAGGGGCAACCATCGTGCAGCTGATCAGCACACATATATGTGCCCTACACACAGTTGACTGCACACAGTTTGGATGTGTGACAGGGGAATCCTGACTGTTACACATGGTGGACATTTCCAAGGCAGTCACTAAGGACCTGGGTGAGGGGACATCAGGACATACAACCCCCTGGACTGAGCCAAGCCATCTGACTATATGCCCCACTCATGCATCTTTTGCAAAGCACCCACTTAGGCATCCACAGTATTGTCATTGTGGGGGTCACTCAGTGGCCCGTTGATGGCACACATACTCATCATAGGGACATCCGCCTCCAGTAGCTGATCTGTAAGCAATTGTGTTCAACAGGGCTCAGTCCTGGATCTTCTGCAGCTTGGAATCCATTTAACGATGATGCAAGTGAGTACTGAATGTCTGTGGCTAACAATGTTGGCTGATGCCTGCAAATTGTGAGCACTCATAGAGTCTGTGAGATCTGTAAATATCCTGCAAGAAGGTATTGATGAACAAATGCCTGTTGACATACTAATGGCCACAAACTCCATGCAAATGTATATGGAGTATCATTTCCATTAGTATCACCTATGTACCTGGTAAGTAGCACATCAGTAGCAACATGTGATGTACGTACTCAGGAGTGAAAGAACTAGGCACACAGACCTGGCCACACAGGTTAACACTTAATGCACCTGAGATCAGCATGTCTCCACAATGGTATGGCAGGAATCATATGTCATAGTTGAGGGCACAGTCACCCATAAGTGACATACTCATAACCTCCATATACTCTTCTCTCAACATTCCAATTTCTGAGTGCAATGGCCTTTCCTAGCAGTACTGGCAATTGCACACAACAGTATGGC